>NC_060271.1:55048972-55151484 GCF_021613505.1 Equus quagga
TCATATTATGGAGTTCTCATATTATGGAGTTCTCATATTATGGAGTTGTGTTTTGGATTCCCTAACTTTAGTGCTGTTTAGTATTTTGCCCTAAACTAAGCCTGTGAATGACTGAGTCAGTTAGGAAGACATTCTGCTGCAAGTGTTCCCAAGTACAATGGCTTAATTTCCCCGTTTGGAAAACAGCGGGGTAGGCAGGCCGAGGCTGATGCAGGGAAGAGCAGAGGAGGAGGAGGAGAGCGATGAGGTTGGACCCAGCAGCGCCTCCCGGCGGGCCGCCGCCTCCCAGTGCAGTGAGCACAGGGACTGCTCCGTGCTCCCATTCTGCTGTGCTGGCCTCCTCAACAATGGCGCTGTTTCCACAGCCCTTCTCCCCCTTCAGCGTCTCAGGTCCTCCTTCTGATCTGCCGCTTTGCCTGAGAAAGGCCTTTCATGTCTTTTGTCCATGATTTCTCTTTTTGTGATTAACAGTTCAGACTCTGGAGTGCAACAGGCTTGGGTTCAAATCCCTGCTCTGCCACTTTTTAGTGCGGGCCTTGGGTGAGTTGCCTCATTTTCCTCATCTATAAAACGGGGTACCACCACTCATAGAGCTGTTACGGTGACTAGGAGAGTTTGGCATATAAGCAGTTGACCCCACTGCCTTACATATGGTAAGCACTCAATAAATGTTAGTTGCTGTCACATCAGTTTTACTATTATTTTAATTACACTCTTCGTTTAGTCCATCAGTGACAGTTCTTTCACATTTTATCAAGATTCTGTGAAATGTCGAAGCACCCTTTTAAAGATAAGAAGAGATGAAAAATAAGGCCTGCATTCTCGTGCAGTTTTCCATCATAAACTAGTCCCTGGCTAATAATCCAGCTACACTATATTTGAAGAAAGCACGTCCACAACTGTAGTTGCTGAAAACATCACGAAGCAGCACTGAACAGCCACGGGTCCAGGTTGGACTTAAGAGCTGAAGGACTGAAAACCCAGCGGGGATAAGTTTGGAAGATGTCCGAGAATGGCAAGCTTGAATTTAGTTTTAAGAAAATTTGGGGGCATGGATTGGCAAGAGGTCATTCTGCTTGGATGGCAGATAAAATACCTGAGGCAGGAACGTGCTGGTCACATGAGGGCGGGGGTAGGATTATCTGAATAGGATCGGAGCTACTGACTTGTGCACACCACGCCTCACAACCTCTGGGGGTGCCGCCCTCAGCATAGCACTCACCTTGTAATCTAATTTGTCCTCTTGTCCAAACCCCCTTTTAGATGTCAGTTCTTTGCAGGCACAGATTTATTGGGCCTTGTCTTGTTTTTTAATATATTTCTAGTGTTTAGCACAGGATTTAGCATTTAGAAAGCATAAGTAATCACTGTTTGGATGGATGAAGGATGGATGGTGAATGAAAGGGTAGGCAGGTGGCAGATAGGAAGAGAATTAGAAAGGTAACGAAGCAACGGATTTAAATGTAAAGTGTAAGAATTTAGATGTGAAATGATGGGCTAGAGGAAACCATCGTAGGCACTTGAGCTGGGCAACAAAGTGAGTCTTCTGTAGTATGGGTTTTTCCTTAAGATGAATAGCAGAATTCTTACATCGAAATGGAGCATAAGTAGCTGTGGGAATGGTTAAAAACTGGATTCAAAAATACAGATTAGTAAATTTACTAATACGAAAATATAGAACAGTAATCTAATACAAATAATTGCTTATCCCCCATGGAGATGAATTCAGTGCATTAGCCTACTGTAACAGATCTGATGCCATTTTAACAGGTCTCGTTTGGCTATTTCCATGGAGTGAAGTAAAACTCAACAGTACGAAGAATGGCCTGCGACTGGGTAAGAGCCATGCACTTTTGGGCAAGACGGACTGTGAGGTGCAGGAAGCAGCCACCCGCCATGGGACCACAGTGAGTGGGAAGCCTGCCCGGCTGCCCTGGATGGAAGTCGTGTCAACGTTGCGGGACATGAAGAGCCTGATCGTTTCTGAAATGTGGGACATATTTCTCGTGCGCTTGCTGATGGGTGTGGCGGTCATGCTGTACTACAGTAACTTTGTCTTGGCCCTCGAGGAGCGCTTTGGGGTGAGGCCCAAGACGACGGGCTACCTCATCAGTTACAGCAGCGCCCTGGGGGCCCTGGCTGGCTTCACCCTGGGGCCCATCCTGCGTCTGTACAAGCACAATTCCCACGCAGTCCTGCTGCACTCCAGCGTGCTCACCTTCACGCTGCTGTTGCTCTACTCAACGGCCCACACCATGGGCATTGTCGTCTTCTCCTCCACGCTCCTGTCCTTCTCCACTGCCATTGGCAGGACTTGCATCACCGACCTCCAGCTGACCGTGGGCGGGGCCCAGGCCAGTGGCACCCTCATCGGCATGGGGCAGTCTGTGACGGCCGTGGGCCGGGTCATCGCCCCCCTCCTCTCGGGAGTGGCCCAGGAGGTTAGCCCTTGTGGCCCTCCCAGCCTGGGGGCTGCCTTAGCCTTGATGGCTATTATCGTAATGTCAGTAAGCAGACCTCGCTGTGGTGGTGATGGGAGTGATAAATTAAAAAGTGAGTAGACTGGATTTGGACAACACAAGGAATCAATCTGAGTGTTGGTGAGGGACAGAGGCTGTGGTGAGAGTGTGCTTTGGGGAGGGCAGGTGGTGTCAGTGAAATCACTTCCTTCCAGGTGGGTGTCTGTTGGTCACGTCCAGGTCAGCCCTCAGCTCTGCATTTAGGCCTGTGCGATGATCAGAAGTCACAACGGCCCGGAGGAAGGTTAGGATTGCAGCAAAGCTTCGCCAAAGGGGAAGGTATTTTATGTCTACCTGAGAGTCTCCTCTTCCCACCTGGGCCACTGAGGTTAAAATTTTCAAGGGGAAAAAGCTGCCAGCTGCAGGGTAGGGAAACAGTGGTGGGATAACAGAACGTGATATATATGCAAGAAGAGGCCACAAGGACTTCCCCACTATGTAAGGATAGGGTAACAGTTAATAAAGTGTCAACCAGCTGGGACACGGGTTTCCTGTTCAATTCCTTAAGCTAAGAGGGAGCTTTTCTGCTGTCAGAATCCTAGAGGTTGAAGAAGCTGCCTTATTAAACCCAGCCTGTTGCTTTCACAAGTCCTAACAAGGTTATGAATGGTTCCACCTGGGCAGCTGGTTAAAAATCAGATGCACGGCCTCACGCCTGAGACTGAGTCCGTGGGCCTCGGTGAGGCCAGAAATCTAGTGTATTCCATAAGCGCCACTTCCATGGAGGTAGAAAAAGGGAGATTCTGAGACGTACTAGTTTTGATTAAAGCAAAAGCCAGAGACTTGATTGTTTTTGTTGATAGCTAACTCAGTTTGAACTGTCTGTTAAAATTATGCACAGTGTGTTACATTTTCCCCAGCTCTTAGCAGTTATACCTCGTAACAGGAGAAGCAGGTTCCTGGGGCCTGCTCCCTGTGTCCATTCGCTGTGAGGCCACACGCTGCGAGGAGCTGAGCTTGTCAGTCTGAGCCCATCTGCCTGGGTGTTGGGCCTGATGATCTGCTCCCAGAAGCCGGCGCTCCTTCGGGCAGCAGCAGCCTGGGGGTGATGGAACCCAGTGGAGAAGCCAAAGCGCAGGAATGCTTTTAAGATGAACATTTCATGCAGAGTAAGGAGGAGAGTCAGGGGTCATACGATATCAGTGGCAACTTATTCGACAGTGTCGTGTGTTGAAAATCGTTTCCTTTATCTCACTTCACTGTCACACCTGCAAACAGAAGAGCCATGTCATCTACAGGGAAGTGTTTTGGGCCTTGTCCTGGGCCTGAATTGCCACTCCAGAAGCAGCCCCGAGGGGCCAGCCGAGGGCAGCACCGGCTCGCAGGGAGGACGTGCAGGGTACTTGCTGGCTGTTTGGATGACAATTACTAATAAAAATTATTTAGGGGCTCCCTCTCTTTTCCCCACGCAGACGACCAATGCCCAGATTCTTTCAGTCCTCTAATGAGTCCACTGGGATATCATTCCTGTTTCCAACCTAACACGGATATAATTGTAAATGGTATTTTAATATGCTAATTTGTTATAACTTTAATACTGTATGTAAAGCAGAAAAAATATTTCCATAGTTTTAGAAGTTGTATATGGGGTAAACGCAAATATTTGTGATAGAGAATTAATTGGAGGTTTGAAAGTTCTCCTTTTCCTGTCTAGCTACAAGAAAAGTATTAACTTTTTATTAAATATTGTAATTGTGGACTTTTATACAAGTGCTAAGTGCTTTTAAAGTGACCGAAATATGATGTAAAATGGCCTTGCCCTTAAGGAGCATATCAAATTGTGGTGGAAGTTAGACTCAAAAGGACAGTAAATAAGAGTTTATGCAGCAAAGTAGAACTTCAGAAGAATTTTCTCCAAAATTTGTCTTTTTTTCATTTTCAGAAATAGGCAAGTTTCTTAGATGATCTTAAATATAACCATGTTTTTATTTTTAAAATCACAGCACTTTGTGAAGTTAAAAAAAGCCTATAAACTTAGTGAGGCTCTATAATTAATCATACACATGGAAATACTAAGAGCTGAAGATTGATCTTAGTATAAGTAGGGAAACATTTTTGTTATTTTCCACTCCTGATGTTAGTATTTTGTTCCTGTGATTTTTTTAGATAAATATTTTCTTATGGTTCCTCTTAAACAGCCTGATGTGTTGCTCCTTAAAGTGTGGTCTGGGACCAGGGCGTCAGCTTCCCTGGGGCTTGTCAGACATGCAGACAGGTCCCCCTCAGACCTGTGGGGACTGTTGTCACAAGGTTCCTAGCTGCTTTGTGTGCATGGTAAAGTTTGAAACCCACTGGTCTAATGGACAGTGTTTGTATAGTTTATGGAATATGATCTCAGGGAAATTAAATCTGCTCAATTAAAGTTTGCGTTGTTTTGTTTTTGAAATTCTCTAGAGTAATTTCTGTAAGGGGCCAGCCCTGGTGGCCTAGGGGTTACCATTCGATGTTCTCACCACTATGGCCTGGGTTTGTGTCCCAGTCAGGAAACCACACCACCTGTCTGTCCGTTGTCATACTGTCATAATGGCTGCGTGTTGCTGTGATGCTGAAAGCTCTGCCACCAGGACTTCAAATACCAGCAGGGTCACCCGTGGTGGACAAGTTTCAGCAGAGCTTCCAGACTAAGACAGACTAGGAAGAAGGACCTGGCCACCCACTTCCGGGAAAATTGGCACTGAAAACCTCATGAATAGCAGTGGAGCATTGTCTGATACAGCGCTGGAAGGGAACTGAGCAGGGTTCCATTCTGCTGTCCACAGGGACGCTGGGAGTCGGAATCCACTCAACAGCGCTAACAACAAAACTTGTGTAATTCTTCTTAATGTATTAGCCTGAGCCACATGAAATTGCTCTGTTTATAGGTTACAAATGTCTGCAGTTTAATGTGCTTCAACTTAATATTATATGGAATCTTATTTTAGAGGCATTGAACTTGCCTGAGAAGTTTATAAAGGAAATGGTCCTTTTCCACAAAGAGAAGGTGCATCTCTGCCCTCGTGTCCAAAGGGATGAGCAAGATTCAGAAGGGGAGCAGGGAATGACTGGCCGTGGGAGTAACAGTGCAGGGCTCCAAATCCCAGGCCGTGGGCCTCCTGGAGCAGTGAAGTCTGGCAAGAGTTATGCCTGGAGCAAACGAAAAGGGCTAGAAACAGTGCTTCTCTACCCTGGCTGCATATTAGGGTCCCCCGATGTCCAGAGCCTGCCCTAGAGCTCGGGAGCCAGACTCTGAAGTGCCCCAGGTGTTTCTAATGTGCACCCAGAATTGAGAATCACTGGGACAGGCCATGAAGGGCCTCATCGACCACACTCTGGTGAGCTTTCATTCTGACAGGTGGGGAGCCCCAAAAATTCCTGCCGGAGAGTGCTCTAAGGACCTTCATGCTTGAGAAAGAGCCCTTTGGCCACAGCAAGGAGGAGTGATTGGAGGCCGAGAGAGTCTGGACTTTGGGGTCAGTAATCCAGAGGGGCATGAGGGAGAGCTTGGCCCTGGGATTCAGGGAAGCGGGTCGGAGAGGAGGGAGGGGACAAAATCCGAGAGGCCTGGTGACTCGCAGGTTGTGGCCTCCAGACAGATTCCCAGGGGCCTGTGGTGACACCCAGGTGTCTGGTCTAGCAGAGCTCAGGCGGGGTAAGAAAGTCTGGTAATGAGTGTTGAGCACATTCTAGCCCTGTCCTATGTTAGCTGGCGGAGAATGTGTGGGCATTTGTGGGAGTTCATTCCCTGAACATTCAGAACATCAAGAAGGCGTCTTTTCCTGGACACTTCTGTCAGATAGGTAAAAATCTGTTGGGAGTGAGAGTCAGTCCACTATAGGGAGAATTTCAGGCATTTGGGCAACTGCTGTGGGAGAATAGCTCTTGATTTGGAATACACAGTGAGAGCCGATGTGGGATTCTCTATGCCCTGTTCGCCTAGAAGCTAACCTCAGCCTTTACGAAGTCTCTGAAAGAAGGTGACCACAGATCTAGCCAGGCTGATGTATCATGCAGCTCTTCTCGGAACGGTGATGGACTTACAAAACTATTTTTCAGCCTCAAATTTTTTTTTCCTGAAGAACTTGCCAGTTATATAACAATTTTCTTTAATAGTAAAATCTCTTTAAAATTGTAATAAAGTGTTATGATTTCTTCTAATAAGTTGTAATTTTTAGAAGTCATTGTTGTGTCCTGATGTTTATTTTAATTCAGGGTCCTGAAGTGCTTGAAAATTTTAACCTCCTTTGTGCTAAAATGTATCTTAATAGTAAACACAACAAGCCTTTGGCATGTAAAACCATATGCTAATACCAAATATAGGCATAATCTGAAATTTATTCTACACTGATGTCAAGCAAATAGTTTCAAGATAACATCTCATCATGGTCCAATTTATTTCTCATCAAGTGCACAAATACTAACTTATTTTTAAAACATTTTACTTTAGATCTCTCGTTTTATCCAGATTGTCTAAACTGACCATTTTACAAATAGTTGACTGTGAAAACAATAAAAATAAAATTTCTACTGTTTTCCTGACTCAATATATTGTGAATAAGAGTGCTGATTCTTATTTTGAAAATGGATACTCTCAAACAGCTGCTGTTGGTCCTGGAGGGGAAAGATAATTATAAACATTAAGGACGGAGTGTTAATTACTAACTGATATAGCATAAAAGTGGACTGTAAGGATCTTGTTAAACAAAGAATAGTATTTTGATCACTCAATTTAAACTATACTACGTCTTGATAAATAAAAATCCTTTTTCCAAAGCATACACTGGAGGGAAAATAGTAGTTAAAATACCTATTAATAGTTGCAATTCACAACGTGGGCCAGGAGATGACCTTTCTTGGGGCTTATCAAAGAATCTATATTCCCTTTGGAATGGCTGGGACCCAGGTTCTTATCCAGACTGAGAATGACTTTTGTTTGTGGTAGCTTGCCTACCTAAACCTATCCTTAGTTTGCTTAATGAAATTGAAACCATGTGAAATCTCCAACATGAACTGAATGTAATGTGTTCTGAGCTGACTGTGGGCCTGGCCGTGTGGGTCTGTGTGCACACGGATGGGTGCGTGCTCTGTGTGTGCTGTAGTCTGTCCTTTGGCTGAAGCACAGGCCTGTGCATCACGAAGTCCAGCTTCTGACAGTGCCAGGCAGTGATGCCCCTGACAGGGGTGAGCATTTTCCTCTGGTCCCCTTCAACACACATTCACCGTGCCATCTCTTTGGAATAAACAACACACTAAAACATGCCAAGTTGCAACTGCCATTCAAAATAACTTTCTAGCTAAAGGTAAGAACTTAGACTAGATGCCCAACAGTAAGAGGTAATCATGGTAGCAAATATAGTAAACAGTTTTGATCAGGTGCCAAAAACTGTGTTAGTGAAAACCTAAAATTTGGTGAGTTGATAACATTGCATAATCTTTGAAAACCATTTGCTAAGACAATGGTTGGCATTAACCTGAGTTTTCTGTTTGGATTGGCTCGAAAAGGCAGCATTTCATATTTCAGAGCATATGTTATTTTTGAGCCCTCTGCAAGAGCCTATTTACATATAGAAAGTTGATGGACCAATTACAATCTTTATTTCTCTAATCAATCAGGTTCTCTAACACAGTAACAGTGTTAGCCTAGTTTGAGATATTGTATGTATCCGAAACTAATAGAATTGAAATTCTTAAAAATTAAATTCTTACCTCTCACGAATTTCAGCTATTGTGACCTCATGAGAATGGTTTTGATATATAAATATAAAAATTGGAATTTCTCGAGATGTCCTGGTTTCATGTGATGTATTAATTTTCTCCGTAATTGTTTAATCAAATATTTCCATATGATTTAATATTTAAAGTTTTGTATGACATGTCACTGAGACCAGGAAAAATTCTCCTTCATCAGTGTACATATATCAAATTTCTGTTTGGCAAGCAGAGTTACCATAACTGGATGCAGAGAGCCGCATTTAAATTAGACATTTAGTTACCACTTGTACTTATGACTCAACAGGATCCAATGAAAGAAAAAAGAAAAACATTTGACTAATTGAAAAAATTCTGTCATAGTAGTGAAAATAAAAAAAAAAAACACCATCAGTGTGTCTGTCATTCTGGTGTCTGTCATTCTGTCTAGTGGGCATCTCATCGAGGGACATTTCTATACCCTACAAGGATAACAGAACCCCATAAAACTACTGTAACATACAGAAGTACCCACAAGTCGGTTCTGAACCATTCAAAATCATATGCTGTCTATACTGAAAAGTTGATAATCTCTTTGCATTAGGTATGTTAACTATATGCAAAAAACTCATTCCCTGACGGTACAGGTAAGAGAACTGACCCACAGTTTATTCTTAGAGGCAGTAAAATTCTATTTGAAAAAATTAGAAAACAAAACAAAAGGGATTGAAAAACTATGTGCCAGCACAACACTAAAGATTTTCAAAAGCCATGTGGGTGTTTCATCACATCTCTGTGGTGCCTGAATGACATTGGAAAGAATTCTAAAGGGAAGTGCGATTTCTCTTGGACAAAGCTGTGGTGACTGCTGGGCAGCAGTTACCCAAACACAGCTCTTGCTTGCCTGACAAGTGGGTTGAAGAAAGGGCCTGGTTAAAATGAGGACTATAAAGTACCAGCAAGCTACGTGTTTGCTCTAATAGTGAAAAAACGAACAGAAAAACTCCTGATCGCCAGATAGTCCTGACTCATGAGGCTTTCTTGTTCAGGTTGATGAAGGGAATCAACATACAGTACTCAGGTCTCAACAGATGATGCTAACAACTCAACTGGACAAAGAAATCTCTTGAATCTCACTCTTTAGAAAATAAAGTTTTTTCCTCTAAGATCAGGAACGAGACAAGTCTGTATACTCTCATCACTCCTAATCAACATAGTACTAAAGTTCTAGCTAGAGCAATCAGGCAAGTAAAAGAAATACAAGTTATCAGAATTGGAAAGGAAGAAGGAAAATCATCTCTATTTGCAGATGACGATTTTCTATGTAGAAAATCCCAAAGAAAGACTCAACCAAAAAACTTAGATCTAATCAATGAATTCAGTAAAGTTGGATACAAAATTAACACAAAAATCAGTAGCATTTCTATACACAACAACATTTCTGGAAAAGAAATAAAGAAATTGATTCCATTTACAATAGCATCAAAACCAACAAAATACTTAGAAATAAATTTAACTAAGGAAGTGGAAGATCTCTATGCTGAAAACTACAAGGCATTGATGAAAGAAACAGAAGAAGACACAAAAAATGGAAAGGTATCTTGTGTTCATGGATTGGAAAAATTAACATTGTTAAAATGTCAATACTACCAAAAGCCATCCATAGATTCAATGCAATCCCTATCAAAATTCCAATGGCATTTTTTACAGAAGTAAAAACACTCCTAACATTTATATGGAATCAGAAAAAACCCTGCATAGCCTATGAAGTCATGGGAAAGAAGAACAAAGCAGAAGGTATCACACTTCCTGATTTTAAGCTATACTATAAAGCTACAGTCATCAAAACAGTAAAGTACTGGCATAAAAACATGCAAGTAGACCAATAAAACAGCATCGAGAGCCCAGAGATAAATCCAAGCATATTTGGTCAACTAATACTGGACAAGGGAGCCAAGAATGCCAATAGCCAAGAATTTCTCAATGGAGAAAAGATAGTCTCTTCAATAAATGGTGCTGGGGTACTCGGATAGTCACATGCAAACGAATGAAACGACCCATCCATATCTTACACCATTCACAAAAACTAACTTGAAATGGATTAAAGACTTAAATGTAAGACCTGAAACCATGAAACTCCTAGAAGAAAACATAAGAACAAACTCCTTAACATGACTCTTCATAATGATTTTTTGGATATGACACCTAAAGTACAAGCAACAAAATAAAAAGTAAACAAGTGGGACTATATCAAACTAGAAATCTTCTGCACAGCAAAAGAAACCATCAATAAAGTGAAAAGACAACCTACAGAATGGGAAAAAATATTTGTAAACCATGTATCTGATAAGGGGTTAATATCCAAAACATATAAAGAACTCATACAACTCAACAGCAAAAATCAAATAACCCAATTAAAAAATGGGTAAAGGTCTTGAATAGACATTTCTCCAGAGAAGATATACAAAAGGCCACCAGGTACATGAAAAGATGCTCAACATCACTAATCATCAGGGAAATGCAAATTAAAACCACAATGAGATGTCATCTCACTCCTATTAGAATGACCATCATCAAAAAGACAAGAGATCACAAACGCTAGTGTGGATGTGGAGAAAAGCAACCCTTGTTCACTGTTGGTGGGACTGTAAACTGGTCCAGCTATTATGGAAAACAGTATGGAGGATCCTCAAAATTTTAAAATAGAAGTACCTTATGATCCAGCAATCCTACTTCCGGGAATATATCCAAAGGTAATGAAAACACTAACTCAAAGAGATATCTGTAGCCCCCTGTTCCTAGCAGCATTATATACAATAGCCAAGAAATGGAAACCACCGAAGTGTCCATCGATGGATGAATGGATAAAGATGTCACAGTATATACATATGTGTGTATATGCACACACACACACACACACACACACAATGGAATATTATTCAGCCATAAAACATGAGGAAATCCTACCATTTGCGACAACATGGATGGACCTTGAGAGCATTATGCTAAGTGAAATGTCAGACAGAGAAAGACAGTTACAGTATGATCTCACTTATATGTGGAATATAAAACTAAAAATAAAATGAGCCCATAGATAAAAAAACAGATTGGGGTTGCCAGAAGTGGGAGCTGGGAGCAGAGACAGTTGGAGGAAGATGGTCAAAAGGTACATACTTCCAGTTAAACGATAAATAAGTGCTAGGGATGTAATGTACAACATGATGACTATAGCTAACGCTGTGTCATATACAGGAAAGTCGTTAAGAGAGTAAGTCCTAAGAGTTCTCATCACAAGGAGAATTTTTTTTTCCTTTTTACATCTTTCTTCTCTTTTTACTGTGTATAAGAAAATGGATGTTAGCTGAACCTATCATGATAATCATTTCACAATATATGTAAATGAAACCATCATGCTGTATGCCTTAAACTTAGACATTATAAGTTTATGGTGTATGTGATGTATATCAATTATTTCTCAATAAAACTGGAAAAAAAGAATAAAGTCAAGTGTGAACTTTGAACTAACAAAATATTACAGTTCTCATAATTGTTTATGAAATGCCGGTTTTAACATAAACATGATTTGGGCAGTGCAACAAATGCAAAACATGCTGAGACATGTAATAAATAACTGTGCTTCTCTATGCTTTTTATATAAATAAATGTTGCCTCTTTTTGCTTGAGGCAGATTGTCGCTGAGCTAATATCTATGCCAGTCTTCCTCTATTTTACATGGGACGCCAGCACAGCCTGGTCTATATGCATGTCCGGGATTCAAACCTGTGAACCCTGGGCTACCGAAGCGGAGCACTCAAATTTAACCACTACACCACTGGGCTGGCCCCCAAAACACGTTTTTAAAAAGTATCAGACTTTGGGGCCAATTTCTAGTCGTTGGCTAACTGACGTAACTGTTCCCAACAGTCGGTCCTGAGCATTAAATATAAAGAAATAAGCCCTAGCTTTGCACTTATAGGTCGTTCAAATCAAATTTGTTACAACAAACACCAAAGACCCATCAGAACTCTATATTCACATGGGAACTTGGGGTGGATCAAGTGTTGTTTGAATGAAGGGAGGCATTTACAAAGGGTTGGGGATGTTTCTGTACTACAGAAATTTAAATTGTTATGATAGTAAAGGGTTTCAGCTCCAGTGTCCACAGTGTCTAGAATTTGATAATTTTATAAAAAAGAAGAAAGTATAGAGAAAAAGCTAAATGAAGTCAAATTTATTTTTCATTGCTTTTGTCATTCAACAAAGAAAAATTTAAACTGATAATAAAGATAAAATGACAGAAGTGCTCCTTTTTAGAAATTTACACGTCATCCAAATTCTTTATCTAACTTTTAATTAGCAAAAGCTGAATTTTGTTTATCTGCTTAACAAGAAGAAGTGTTAGAAAAATTTTCATGTTTTCTCCTTCAGTTTCAGAAAGTCAGACTCATAGTATTTATTAATATAGGACACCAGGAAAAATCAGAAAATTTATCTTTAAGGTCATTTTCCATTTCAACCTTCCTTTTTAGATTTCATAAACTACAACTTCTGAAAATTTACTTTTGGCATTCTCAAAAATATACATCATATCTCTTGATGAATCATATTCCTATAATAAAATTCTAAATTAAAAGTCAGTTTCTTTTCGGCAGATGAAATATATATCTTTACATATTTTTATTTAAAATTAAGATTTTTGGCACAGAGTTCTAAGCTTGTTGTTTTCAAATTGTGCCTACACTGCTTTCCACTAATCAGCTTGGGAGAGTTTGGGAAAGAAACGGTGTTCTTTACAAATTTGTGCCTTGTGTTTATCCATCCTTCAGTCCCATGCCCAACAATCCAGCAGTATTCCAAGATTTTAGAACTTGAGAAAAAAGGCTAGAAGATTTACTTCTCCACATTGTGGGGTAGAAGTGGGGATAGAGAGCCAGTGACAGGAATCTTGAAGTCCTGTATCGTTTTCTTTAATTATTTCATGTTTTCCCACCAATAGTACTGTGGTCACTTGTGTCCTTTGCTGTATCCCCAATGTGAATTCAAGGGACTACATGAGTGTCTTCATTTCATATCTAAACTCAGAAATTTAGTCTTGTTCTAGTCAAGTTTTAAAGAAGGGTTTTCAGAAAGAATGACAGGCCAATGAAATCTACAGTTTAAGAGACAGAGATTCAAATACTAACCTTGAAGGATTATGTTCCACATCTTGTCTTTCTGTTGTACTTTTAAAAGTGCTCAGATGAGTAGAATCCATTTTTACAGGACGAATCTGAGTTACTACTTTATTGAGGGGGTGAGGTAACAAATCAGAGACTAGTGCAAAAAAATAAACCTCTCACATTTTCCAAAGTGCTTCCTGAACAAAATCCAAAACCTGAAATCTCATCAATTTGTTACACATTGGAATACTGCTTATATAAAGGTTCATCCTTGTCTGCTTAGAGCCTCTGACCTGGGTTCAAAGTTCTAGAATGTTCTACAGAAAAATTCTAAAGTAGGTGGTCATAGGTGAGCATGAAAGGGAATCTCCTGCATCCTCCTCCCAGTATTGCACAATATAAAACCTGCCAACAAGTTGTAAGCAGGCTCTGCCCTACCTCCCCCCAGGTGGAACTTCATCAAAAGCTGCCACCAAGTCTGTTACACACCTTAAGCTGGTTTCACCCAGCCTTTCTATCTGCCCCATTTAAACACAAAAGGAAGATGGAATCTATCTGTCACCCCCAAACACATGGTAGAATGAGGAACAAATTAAAAAGCAGCTGAATCTTTTCACAGGAATCTGCACTCTGGGAGCCAGGCCACCTCACCTGCCTCCATGTTCCGACTGTCTCCCAGTCTGAGTCTCGGCTCTTTGCTGTGCCTTCCTTTACCAACTGGTCATCAGCTCAGGAGAGGAAAATGCCTGACTCTGAGCTGGTGGCCCACCAGCCCCCAGGAGCCGCCCTTTACACCTTGGAAAGATGTTCTGAGAATTTTTAGTGCCATTCACTTAAAAACTAATTTATAGTTTTTATATTACATATACATATTTTTTCATAAATAAAATTTGACATATATGTATATATTAAAATTTTCACCAACAAGGGTGTGTTAAAAATTTCAAGTTCTGTCATTCAAGTTCAATAAAGGCACACATTTTTTTTTCTTTAGGCTTGCAAAGAATACAATTTCTAGCAACAAATCATAAGACACTTTCTTTGAATTTTCTTCTTCTTGGAATAAGCATTCGTCCCTTAATCAACGGCATGACTCTACTACCCAAAGTATTTCGATGCCTAGAGGGTTCTACGTGGAGTCCACTGCTGTGTCGGGAAGCCGAGGGACCAAGCACAGGCGCCGCTCGGTCACCCCGCCTGGGCTGCGCTGGTCATTTCCATTAAGGCTTCTCACTCCCGAATCGAGCTTTCCGGTTTCCAGGCTCCGACGCCCTTCGGACCAGCCTGGGTGGCGGCTTGGGGCGGAGGCCTTCAGCCTCACTGTCCTCCCCCGCCGGGCCGATGTCGCCCTCGGAGAGGAGGGGCTGCCGGAGCACGGCGGGGGTCTGCGTGCCGTCGTCTCTGCTGCGGGCAGCGGGGGGAGTGCCGGGCTGCCGGCGGCCGGCATCCGCGTCCACCTCGTTCTTCCACTCCATTTTGTAGGACTGGGGCGCTTTCTTGGAGAACTGTTCTGGCAAGAAGCGCCTCGCTCGGGGCTGCAGGTTGAGGACGGTGGTCCCGGCATCCGTGTCGGAGTCGCTGCTGTTGCCATCTGCCACAGAGCAAAAGAAGGACGACATAGGCTAGCATTTTAGGCAGATGGTGCTACAAGAGACTGACTAAGCAACACATCAATGGGTCCTGCAACAGCTGTGCCCTCGGGCTCTGGGGTTGGGCGTGAGGGGGCAGCGGTCAGAGGGCCCACCAGAACTCTAGCTGAGAATAATCTCCCTGAGCATTTTGTCCACAGAGTGTGTTCATACTAATTTTGAGGCACTTACTATGTGCCAGACACTGTACTAAGCACTTCAAATGTATTAACCTATTTAATCCTCACAATCACCCATTTTACCGATGAAGTAACTGAGGTTCAAGAGACAGTAGCACGTGGTGGAACCGGATATCAAACTACAACTATGTGTGGCAGCAGCTGTGCTCTCCCCGCCCCACAGGCAGGACCCCAGAAGGGCTGAGCTTAGTGTCTGGCACACAGGAAGCAGGCCAATAATCAGCTGCTCTTATGAAGATTCTTGTCTTGATCTGCAATCTCATACACAGCCTTGTTTATTTCCTTTATGTTTATTTCCTTTATATTTTCATAAAAGGGTCAACACAACAAGGTGCACCTTCCAAATATGGAAGGAGGCGAGGCATGCTGAGAACCAGGTGATCGTCAAAATTGAAGTCCTGGAGTCCTGTGGGTAGGACAGCGATGGGTGCTGGCCCGGGATCTGAGATTCTTGGGAACCGAGAGCATTTTTTATTTTAGAGATTTTATTTTTTTCCTTTTTCTCCCCAAAACTATTAGTACATAGTTGTATATTCTTCATTTTGGGTCCTTCTACTTGTGGCATGTGGGACGCTGCCTCAGCGTGGTTTGATGAGCAGTGCCATGTCCGTGCCCAGGATTCAAACCAACGAAACACTGAGCCGCCTGCAGCAGAGCGCACAAACTTAACCACTCAGCCAAGGGGCCGGCCCTGAGAGCATTTTTGATAGGCACACGGTGGTAACATGGCCCACTGTTCAAATAGTCAGTGCTCCCTTTTCCTCCCTTCTCATTTGTCATCTCACCCTCCAATACCACTAGCCATCATTAGACTTTTCTCTTCTTGGTTAATTAAATAAACAAGTAAAAAAAAGAGGGGAGGGCTATTATTCTTACATCCCACATTTTAATAACATGATACCCTAACGTGTCTTCTAGGGCTCACATAAAATGGGTTGGAGTCCACATAAAGATTACCATCAAAGAAAGAGGTCTTAGCAATCATGTCAAAGCTTTAATCATTATAGCCAGAAGTAAAATTTATGGTTGCCTTTAGGAAAATACGTTAGAATTATTGTAAACATTTACCTTAGAAATATTGTAAGAATTATTGAATTAAATTTAAACCGTTGAAGATTTAAAACTTTCTATCTACCTGTTCACTAACCACATGGTGACAATATTTGCTTTTGCTCTATCAGATAGAATCATCATGGAAAATAAACAACTGAACTATTTATCATGTGCACAGAACTCCACTCAAAAATCATGTAATGCTAATAAAAGGTCACCATATTATTATTTCAGATTTGCAAACTACTGAAGTCATTGTCCTTAATGAAGAAGAAGGGGGAAATGTTTTTATTTTATAAACATTAGTAAAGAAGTTTAAAGTCTACTCTGACTGTATTCATTACCTGCATTAGAAACGTTCTTTTTCTTCTGTAGCTTTTCTGGAAGCTTTGTATTTTTTGGTAAGGATAAATACCGGGAGGTCGAAGTGGAAGACTGTAAAAGAAATAGAAAACCTTATTTAGACCATGCAGATGTCATTTATCATTTAATTTTATTGTTAATTTATTATTTAAAATTTTATGGCAAACGTTGTTAAAAACTAAAATTTTAGTTCTGATTCCAGAATTATTTTGTGAGGGGCTGTAGGATGAGGAATAAAGTTTTCAGCAATAGCTATTTTATTTAAAATAACTAAATCTCTTCTAAAATATAATGAAAATAAGTCCTAAGGAAAAGGGAAATAAAATGGGACCATTAGAAACAAGGTGTGAAAACCACTGGGTTTTCTTCAAGAAAAGCTACGGAAACACCTGTTTACAGGAGTATTACTAAAAAAGACTCCGAACCTGTATGTATGGGGAAGAAGATATATGAAAAATGTAGCATAGTTAAGTTTTATTTATTTTAATCTCTTGAAAATCAAACAAAAAGTATTTCTATAGCTAACTCGCTCACATTTCTAATACCACAGTCTCCAGAAATTAATTTTTAATGGATGCTACCACATTTCACACATAAAAAGAGGATAATCTTGTTGACACATAACCTCTTTGATCTGTGATGACCCAATACAGAATATTATTAAAAAGGAGATGCAATGCCTGCTATGCTACATCAGTCAATCATAGTATCATTTTGAAAGGGCTTTCCTCATCTATTGACGATGCCCTGGACCACATGAAATGCTGAGCAAACTGCACTGGGAACAGCGCTCCCCCAGGCCCTGGGGCCCTCCTGGAATCCCACCACATGCAGGCCAGCTGCCCCGCCTCACCTCGGGCTGGACCTCGCCCTGGAAAGCACAAATATCACTTCCCAAATGAAGCTTGGCCCAGCCTGTCTGTTTAAAACTGTAACTTCCCTGCGCTCCCAACTTCCTTCCTCAGCTCTTTTTGGTTTGTTTTTCTCCAGAGCACTTACCGCCTTCTAACACAACAGATAATTTATTTATCCTGTCTATTGCTGATCGCTTTCTCCCCATTAGAATATGAATCCTACAAGGCAAGGGATCTTTGTCAGTTTTGTTCACCAAGTATTCCAAGTGCCTGGGCCAGTGCCTGGAACACAGTCAGTGTTCAAGAAATGTCTGAACAGACTTTATCATTAACCCCGTTCCAGAACTCCTGTGAATCAACCCTCAGCAGCCATTCTGCCCACATAGCCTCTGGCACAGCTGTGGACTCTGCTCTTGGACGCCGTCTCCACCCCAGAGGCACAAGCTCCGGTTACCCTGTGCTGCCGGTTCAAGCTGCTGTCTTTCCTAATGCTCTCTCGCAAACTGTGCCTTCGGCGGATCAGAATCTCCTTGGCTTGTCTCTCACTCGTGTCGGCCGTCAGATTGTGTCTGTTGTAGGACAAAGTCTGAAATGAAAACACAAGCGAAATGTTACAAAGAACTGATCACTGCTCCAGAAATTCCAGAATCCACTATGTTTCTGTGGACTTGCCCCTCAGCTAGCCACTTAACAACTCACGTGCAGAGCAAAGAAAAAGTATGAAAGTTCACATTCTTTCAAATTTTGAAAGCATTCATCTTCTAATAAAAGTCAGTGAATAAGTTTGTTTTCCATTGAAAAGTATGATCTTTATAAATGAGAAAAGCAGTTGAACTCATCAAGCACCTCTGTCTACCCGGAAGTACTTTATATGTATTGACCCATCATTAGCATCTGGGGAAAAATGATACAAGCGATCTTCATACATTCTCTGTTGAATAGTAATTACTGGCATAAAAACAAACCACTTTGAACCACTTGGTGGAGCCATGTCCCTTTGATTAACTTATAAGAACATTTCCTCTTCTCAACGGGGTTGTCAAATTGAGAAGGCCGCTGCCACCACCAGCAATGACCATGTCCTAGTCTTTGAAGCAGCAAAATGTATAAACTAGGGCTGTCCATGGCATGCCTTTTTAGTTTTATAAGCTATATAGAAATCTCTTTCCTATAATACGTTATAATTAGTAACTAAGTTCATTTTCTGATAGAATTAATGTCTACTTCTTGGAAATATCCAAGTGTCCAGAACTATCTTAGGCCTAGTAGAGATACCCGAAAGTAATATAGAACAATACTCAATTCCTGCCTTGAAAAATTGACTATCTAGTTGGGCATTTAAAGCTAACAAAATAGTATGAACTCCTGAAATTGAGCGCTAAAATTATGTGGTACACCACGAGCTCCAAGTGCTATCGCATTTATTCCCCAAGGCTGGCAGCGATATGAGGGGGTTGGGGAAACCTTAACAATTGGAGAATATGGATCGGCTGACAGGAAGCAGTGGGACATTCCAAGTGGAGACAGAAAAGAGAGCAACACAGGCCAAGGAATGAAGACAGCACCCTCCAGGGGGTTTGGGGTGGGTGGGTGAGGGAGACGTGCAAATAAGGTTGGATAAAGTGGAACCTGGAAATAGAGATCCCAAATTCTGAAAGAATATCTAGCCTGGAAGCCACAACTGTTGTTCTGTTTCATTTTAAGCAGGAGAATGCTGCCATTAAAAGGTGCTTTAGGAAAAGGGTGGCGCAACAGTAATGTAGGATGGAATGGGGACAGCCTTTGGGGAGATCAGATAAGAAGCTACAGAAATGACCCCGACAGGAGTGAGGAGGACTCCTGACAGGTGGTGTGGCCCGTGTGCCACTGAATGCCTCTGTACCCCAATTTCTTCATCCATAAAAAGGAGACAATAGAAATACCACTTGTTAAGGATTAAACGAGTTAATAGACGCAATGCATGAAACGGGGCTTAGCAAAAGAAAAAAAACCCACCGCTCTCTACGTGTTAGCTAGATTACTAGCAAATTATTAGAATGAGGTGTTAACAATGGAAATGCAGGGAAAAAAGTGACTCAGAAGATACATTAAAGGAAGAAACTATAGCATCATACAAATAACAAAGAAGATTAAATACATTTTTAAAAGTCTTCCAAGCTATAAAGCTATTATATCATTAAAAAAAATAAAAAGAGCAATCAATTACTTTCTTCGCCATTGGTTAACACATTTTTTTTTGTATCTCTAAGTCAATAGTAGCAGAACTTCAAGGCAACTCCAGGTTTTACCCCTGGAGTCTGGGAGGAGAATGGTACCCTGACGAGACAAGACACTGTGAAGCGGAGTCTGATAGAAGAGAAGATGCCTGGTGAGGGGCCTGCAGAGGATGGCATAATGGTTGGGCAATATCCACTAAAAGTGGATAGTATGAAATCACAAGACAGATTTTCAGCCAAAGTTCAGTAGACATTTCGCTAAATAAAATATTCTCACTCGCTGACGGATTTGATAAAGATTTCTTGATAATATCTCTCGAATTTCATCCATTTCACCAGGTGTCAGCTTCCTTATTTTTTCTTCACGACAGTCACTGTGAAAGTTTAGAAAAAGAATATTTTACTATTCCACAAATATTGGGATCATCAGTTTTCTTTCTTAGAGATATTATTTAAGAAGAAGAATCAGTTTAAAGAATAACATAGGAATTATTCAATATTTTAAAATAATTCAAAATTCTAAAATTCTTATTTGAGTGTCAAAATTATTCACGATAGGTTTAATCATGGACAAGTTTTCAGAGTCTGTTTATGCAACTTTTTTTTCTTTCTTTCTTTCTTTTTTGGTGAGGAAGATTGGCCCTGAGCGAACATCTGTGCCAATCTTCCTCTACTTTACATGTGGGTGTCCACCACAGCATGGCTGATGAGTGGTATAGGTCTGCACCCAGGATCTGAACCCATGAACCCAGGCCACAGGAGCAGAACATGCTGAACTTAACCACTGGGCCACAGGGCTGGCCCTGGTTTTTTTTTCTTTTTTTTTTTTTTAGATTCCACATGTAAGAGAGATCATATGGTATTTGTTTTTCTCTGCCTGCCTTATTTCACTCAGCATAATGCCCTCAAATTTCATCCATGTTGTTGCAAGACTGCATTCTTTTTTATGGCTGAATAATATTCCATTGTATACATACATACATACATACATATATATATATATATATATATATATATACACACACACACACCCCCACAATTTCTTTATCCATTCATCTATCAATGGACACAGGCTGTTTCTATACCTTGGCTACTGTAAATAATACTGCAGCAAACATGGAGGTGTGTATACTTTTTTGTTAGTGTTTTCATTTTTTCCAATAAATACCCAGAAGTGGAATTGCTGAATCATATTTTTAATTTAATGAGAAACCTCCTTACTATTTTCCATAGTGGCTGCACAAATTTACTTTCCACCAACAGTGCACAAGGGTTCCCTTTTCTCCACATCCTCATCAACACTTGTATTTCTTTTTCTTTTTGGTAATAGCCATTTTAACAGGTGTGAGGTAACATCTCATTGTAGTTTTTATTTGCATTTCCCTGATGATTAACGATGTTGAGCATCTTTTCATGTGCCTGTTAGCCATTTGTATTTCTTCTTTGGAAAAATGTCTATTCAGATCTTCTGCTCATTTTTTAATTGGATTGTGTTTCTGCTATTGAGTTGTATGAGTTTTGCATGTCTTTTGGATATGATTTGCAAATATTTTACACCATTCAGTAGGCTGCCTTTCCGTTTTGTTGATGGTTTCCTTTGCTGTGCAGAAGCTTTTTAGTCTGATGTAGGCCCACTTGTTGATTATTGCTTTTGTGGCTCTTGCTTTTCATGTCAGATTCAAAAAACTGTCACCAAGACCTGTGTCAAAGAGCTTACTGCCAAGGTTTTCTTCTACGAGCTTTATGGCTTCAGGTCTTATGTTCATTTTTAATCCATTTTGAGTTAATTTTTGTGTATGGTATAAGACAGTGGCTGAATTTTATTCTTTTACATGTGGCTGTCCAGTTTTCGCAACATCATTTATTGAAGAGACTGTCCTTTCCCCATTGTATATTCTTGGCTCCTTTGTTGTGAATTAATTGCCCCTATATGCTCAGGTTTATTTCTGGGCTCTCTATTCTGTCCCGTTGATCTATGTGTCTGTTTTTATGCTGATACCATACTGATTTAATCACTATAGCTTTGTAATATAGTTTGAAATCAGGGAGTATGATGCCTCCAGCTTTGTTCTTCTTTCTCAAGAATGCTTTGGCTATGTGGGAGTTTTTATTATTATTATTATCATTAATTATTAACTATTAAAATTATTACCTATTAAAATGATCATGTTATTTTTATCCTTCATTTTGTTAATGTGGTATATCACATTGACTGACTTGCTGACGTTAAACCATCTTTGCATCCCTGGAATAAATCCCACTTGATCATGGTGTATGACCTTTTAAATATACTGTTGAATTCCCTAATATTTTCTTGCGAGATTTTGCATCTTTATTCATCAAGGATATTGGCCTGTACAGGCAGACCTTGGATATATTGCAGGTTCAGCTCCAGAACACTGCAGTAAAACCAATATCACAATAAAGTGAGTCACACAAATTCTTTGGTTTCCCAGTGCATATAAAAGTTATGTCTACACTACACTGTAGTCTAAGTGTGCAATAGCATTATGTCTAAAAAAACAATGCACATATCTCAATTAAAAATACTTTATTGCTAAAACATGTTAACCATTATCTGAGCCTTCAGTGAGTCACAATCTATTTGCTGGTGGGGAATCTTGTAAAAAATGCAATATCTGTGAAGCAAATCAAGCAAAGCACAATAAAACGAAGCAAGCTTGCAATTTTCTTTTGTTGTGGTTTCCTCGTCTGGTTTTGATATCAGAATAATGCTGGCCTCATAAAATGAGTTTGGAAGAATTCCTTCCTCTTCTATTTTTTAGAAAAGTTTGAGAAGGATTGGGGTTTATTCTTCCTAGAATGTTTAGTAGAATTTACCAATGAGCTGTCTGGACTTTTGTTTATCGGGAGGTTTTTGATTACAGATTCAATCTCCTTACTAGTAACTGTTTGTTTGGATTTTCTATTTCATCATGATTCAGTCTTGGTAGGTTGTATATTTCTAGGAATGTATCTATTTTTTCCAGGTTGTCCAACTTGTTGGTGTATAATTGTTCATAGCATTCTCTTATGATCCTTTGTATTTCTGTGGCATCAACTGTAACACCTCCTCTTTCATTTCTGATTTTATTTATTTGAGTCCTCTCTCTTTTTTTTCTGGTGAGTCTCGCTAAAGGCTTGTCAATTTTGTTTATCTTTTCAAAGAACCAGCTCTTAGTTTCATTGATCCTCTCTCTTGTCTTTTTAGGCTCTATTTCATTTATTTCTCTGTTCTAATCTTTGTTATTCTGCTAATCTTTGCTATTCTTTCTAACCTTTGTCCTTCTGCTAACTTCAGACTTTGTTGGTTTTTCTTTTTCTAGTTCTTTGAGGTGTAAAGCTAGGTTTTTTAATTTGAGACTTTTCTTGTGTCTTGAGGTAGGCATTTATTGCTATGAACTTCTCTCTTAGAACTGCTCTTGCTGCATCCCACAAATTTTGGTATGTTATATTTCCATTTTTGTTTGTCTCAAAGTATTTTTTAATTTCTTCTTTGACCAATTGGCTGTTCATGCAAACAAACTGTATGTTTTTTAACCTCCATATATTTGTGAATTTTCCAGTTTTCTTCATGTAATTAATTTTTAGTTTCACATCATTGTGGTTGGGAAAAGATGCTTGATATTTCAATCCTCTTAAATTTATTAAGACTTGTTTTGTGGCCTAACACATGGTCTATCGTGGAAAATGTTCCATGTGCACTTGACAAGAATGCATATTGTGCTGTTTTTGGATGGAACATTCTGTATTTAAGTCTATCTGGCTAATATGTCATTTAAGGCCAATGTTTCCTTAATGATTTGCTGTCTGGATGCTCTATCCACTGATGTAAGTGGAGTATTAAAATCCCCTACTATCACTGTATTGCTCTCTATTTCTCCCTTTAGAGCTTTAGGTCCTAAGCATAGTTCTGAAGTGCTGTCTAATGTTCCTAAGTGAAAGAAGGCTGTGATGTGCCTTCTGGAGAAAATGTGTGTTAGGTAAGCTTTGTTAAAGCACGAGTTATGGTGCTGTTGGCCATGAGTGCAATGATAATGAATCAACAGTATCTATTAAATAAGGTGTCTTTAAACAGAAATATATATAAAACAAGATTATGTATTAATCAGCTGATGAAAACATTGTGACTAGAGGCTCACAGGATTTTCTGTATTCCCCCTAGGAGCAATGACTCAATAGTCACAAATCAGTGTTGACAGAAACTTTGTAGAATATAACTACTGTAAAAAACCCAATGATATTCAACTGTATTTATATAGTTTAACTCCTTCAAAAAGGCTTTGAGGGGGCCTCCAAAAATATATAAATAGATAAAAATAAAATAAATAGATAAGAAGATAAATTAGGAAAATAAATTAAAGTTAGGAAGGTTAATATATATAAATGCAGATCTTACAGAAGATGGGCAAGGACACACAAATTAAGGAGCATAGTTCTCTTACATTTTTTTAAGTGCAAACTTGCTATTACTGTATACCAACTATAACACTAATTACTTAGGTGCAAGCACCTATGCACAATGGGTAATGGATACACACAAAGGAATGGACACAGAAATTTCTGGCTTCAGCAGGACAGACTTATCTAGATATAGATCATTCATTTTTGCCTCAACCTCAATTGCTCAGATGATTTTTAAAAAGCTTATTTTTAGATTGAGACATTGTTGTTTAGACAGCTTTCCGGCTTTCTAGTAAGGTTTTTTGATAGCAAATTTAATTCACAGAATTTTAAAGTTGGAAGAAACAAATAAGGTTAGTACGTAACAATCTTTTTGGCATCTGATTCTTTTGTACAATGTTCCCATCAGGTCTTTGCAAGCATATGTTTGCATAACTCTACTGATAAGTGCACAAGTACTTCCCTTGTTTATACTTAACACCTTTTTATTAGAATAAAATACAAAGAAAGAAAAGTGCATGAATCTTACATGTACACCTCAATGAATTGTCACAAAGTGAATGTACTTATGCAACTACTGCTCAAGCCAAAAAACAGAACATTAACTAGAATCCCAGAAACCACTCGTGGTCCCCTAACCAATCACTACTCCCTCTTTGCCAAAGATAACCATTCTCCTAACTTCTAATTTCATAGATGTGTCTGAATTTGAATTCTATATAAATGGAGTCTTTTAAATACAATATGTGGTCTTTTAAATTTACCTTCTTTTGTTTAGCACTATGTTGGAGATTCATCTGTCTTATCGCACGTAGCTGTAGTTAATTCATTTTAATCATTGTATAATATTCCATTACATGGATATACCAAATTTATCCATTTTACTGTTGATGGGTATTTAGCTTATTTCCAATTTTCAGATATTAAAAACAATGCTTCGATGAAGATATCTCATATATATATTTTGGAACACATATGATTATTGAACATTTGAATATCCTATTTTGTAAAATGCCTGAACAAGTCTCTTGTCCATTTTTTTTTTTAGGATTGTCTTTTTTTTTAGACCTTTGTCAGTTTTCTGTGAGGCAAGTATCTTTTCCCACTTTGTGGTTTGCTTTTTCATTCCTTTAATGAAATCTTCCCCTATCACAACATTAAGAGGACATTCTCTATATAATCTTCACTTTATTGTTTCACTCCTCACATTGAGATATACAATATCCCTTGACTTGATACGATGTGAAATACTGTTCAATATCATTTTACTTCCTAATTATCAAATGACCCAGGACGATTTTTTTTTAAGCCATCTTTTCTCCACTGCTTTGTACTGTAGACTTTGTCATTAATTAAGTGGCCACATACAGGTGGGTCTCTTCCAAACTCTTATTTTGATCTGATCTGTTTGTCCTTTTGTCTTGGCCCAGTATCACATAGCTCTGTAGTAAGTCTTGTTACTTAATAGAGTAAATCTTCCAAATTTGTTCTTCAAAATTATCTTGATTAACTTTGGCCCTTTACATTTACAGAGAAATTTTAGGACAAGATTGTCTAATCTCACACACACACACACACACAAACCCTGGGATTCTGAATGGAAGTGCTTTGAATTCATAGGTCAACTTGAAGAGAATGGAAAATTTTACAATATTGAGGCTTTCTCTTAATCTTTAACTTATCTTTTTTGGCCTTTCTGTGAGAGGTTTTGCAAATTTTCTCTAAATTTCATGTTGCTGTTTGGTGTTTTTTGATGATTGTTTGATGCTGATATACATGATGTTTCATGATGTCATTCTACATTAAGCATTTTTTTAATGCCATCTTCTGTTTGTTGATACTCATAAAACTACCCCTGATTTGCTTTCTTGCCATGTATTCAGAAACTTGGATACATTTGCGTATTATGTCTAATTATTTATCTACAGGTTCTTTTGGATTTTCTGTAAAAACGATCAAGCTATTTGTGAATAACGATAGCTTTACTTATTTGTTTCCTGTCCTTAATCTTTTTATTCTTTTTCCCGCCTAGCATTGGTAAAATATTTATAGAAATAGTAATAATAGTCATCCTTCTTCCAGATCTCAGGTTAAATCTTTCAACATTAAAAACTATATTTGCTAAGATTGTGTTTTGTGAATAAACTTTATCATCTTAAGGAAGAGTTTCTTTTATTCTTTGTTTAGACATTTTTTAAAATAACTAAGACGATATTGAATTTCATCAAACAATTTTTCTGCCTCTATTTCAGATAAATGATAACCTATGATTTTTCTTCTTTATGCTATAAAAGTGGTGAATAACTTTGATTTTCTACCATTAAGCCATCTTTGTATTTCTGTAATAAACTGAAAATTATTGTGATTCATATCCTTTTTAATCTATCTCTGGATTTGGTTTGCTAATATTTTGTTTAGAATTTTTACAGACATATTATATCTGCAATTTTTCTTTCTTATAAGTGTCTTTGTCAGGTTCCCCATCAAAATTATGGTGGTCTAATAAGGCTATTTGGGAAGCTTTCCTTCTTTTTCTACTTTCTGAAAGAGTTTGTGTAAGATGGTATTGTTTCTTTCTTAAATTTTTGGTAGAATTCACAAATGAAGCCATATAGTCTTAGAGTCTCAATCCTGGCTGCGAATTAGAAACATCTGAAGAACTTATAAATATGCCTATTCCTGGGCCTCAACACCAAAAGATCCTGATTTTATTGGTCTGGCTGGAGCCCAGGCATCTGTATTATTTAAATGCTCTCAAGGTGTTTCTGATGTTCAGCCTGGGCTGAGAACCACTGCAACAGATGATCACTAATGTTCTTTCCAAGCCTTAAACTATGATTCTGTGAATAATCTATGAGGAAATAGCTATATAATTACATGCATATTTGAAATAACAAATATAACACATCTTAAAATATTCCCTTTCAAAATGCCTGCTAAAAAGGCTTTAATTTACTTTCAAAAAGCATGGAATTACCCAAAGCAAATATAATAAACGCATAATTATCCTAAACATGACAAAGTATTTTCTGACTAATCAATTCTAAAATAACATAATGTAATGTGACACGAAGTGACATGACATAACATAACATAATGTCCACATTTCTAGGCTTTCACATTTTAACCAGAATCTCCTTCTGCTGTGAGGTCATCAGGTATCTCTCTTGGACATAGGTCAAGTTTGTTATTATTACTGATTTTGAAAGACTATAAGGACATACTTAGTGATAGTAACTTTTATTTACAAAACAGTACTTACTTTAGAGATGCGTAAGACGGGACAGTACTTATCATCCCAGTCTCTGCCATCTCAATGGCATGTTTTATTTCAAGCTTTTTATATAAGGACACAATGCTTGACTTGGGTTGGTTTTCCCGAATCAAAAGCTTACGCAGGTATTTGTCATCAAACTTCTTAAACCTGGAAATAAAGATAATCAAAGCTTCAATGAATTAACGCTAAACTGACTAAGAAAAAAACCTGTCTTTACCAATAAAATCATTTCCACTATTCCCAGGGAAAAAATTTAGTAGCACTGTTTAGTTATTCCAATCATTATACATATATATATATATATATATACACACACACACACACACACATATATGTGTATATATATATATGTTTGCATACCAGAATATATGTGTATATATAAAATAAGTATACACACACACACAGACACACACACACATACAGATATACACACACCACATACATATGGCACATATTGGTACAACTTTGTATATAGCCATGACATACATACGTCTAAAATTCCCTAATTATAGATTAAAATACATGTATTTCTATATTTCCTATTTCTCTGCTTCCCCTTTCAGTAAAATGACTCAAAAGTGTTGTTAATACTCCCTATGTGCAATTCTTCTCCTCAGATGCTCTCTTGAACATCCACAAACCAGACCTTTGCCTCTAATACTCTACTGAGGCTAGCATATGGTGGTCATCAGTGACCCCCACAATACAAATCCAACAGCCAACTATTAGTCTTCACCTTTCCTGACCTCTCCTGCTTAAAGCATCGTCTTTCAGGACACCACATTGCCCTGGGTTCCCTGCCACTTCCTTCTCAGCCTCTTTTTTGGGTCTTTTTCTTCTTTCTGGTCTCTTAATGTAGGAGTGCCCTGGGGTTCAGTTCCTGGTCCTCTTCTCTACCTCCACTCATGCCCCTGGCCATCTTGCCCAGTCCCATGGATTTTAACAGCATCTCTATGCCAATAACTCCCACATTTGCATCTCCAGCTCCAAACTCTTTCCTAAACCCCAGAAACGAATCTCCATCTTCCTACTCAATATCTCCATTTGGGTATCTAAGGGGCATCTCAAGCTTGACATGCTCAAACTGAACTGATCTTCTCCCACAGTTTTCCCCATCTCAGACAACGTTACCAGGTCAAAAACACTAATTTCACCTTTGATCCTTCTCTTTCTCTCATATTCCATGTTATGGCCTGAAATGTTCCTCCCTCCCCTCCCCCGCCCCCAAATTCACATGTTGAAGGACTTCAGAATGTGACTGTATTTGGAGACAGGGTCTTTATTAAGTTAAATGAGGTCATGAGGGTGGGCCCGGATCCAGTGTGACTGGTTTTTATATAATACGAGGAAATTTGGACACAGACATGTACAGAGGGACGACACTGTGAACAGGCAGGAAGAAGAAGGCCATTTGTAAGCCAAGGCGAGAGACCTATAACAGATCCTACCCTCACAGCCCTTAGAAGGAAATAAGTCTACTCACACTTTGGTCTTGGGAGTTCTAGCCCCGAGAACTGTGAGAAAATGCATTTCCATTATTTAAGCCCCCCAATCTGTGGTGTTTTGTTATAGCAGCTCTAGCAAGGTAAGACTCATGTCTACTCCATCAGCAATTCCTGTTGGTTCCACCAGCAAAATACATACAGGATCCAAGTGTTTCCTACAATTCCTCTGACATCACCCTGGTGCACCATCGGCTCCCAATGGATTCTTCCAGTGGGCACCTAATTGGTCTCCTTGCTTCCACCAGTGCATTCCTACAGCTTATCTTCCATACAGAAGCCAGAGTGATCCTGTTAAAACGTCTTCACACTATATCATTCGTCTGCATCTCACTTGAGTAAAAAGTACAATGACCTGGAGGCCCTCCACCATTTGGGGCTGCACCTCTTGGTACTGTGCTCCTCTCACTCAGGTCCCGCTCATCGGCCTCCTTCCTGTCCTGGAAACTTGCAGCCATGCTCCATCTCTGGGCCTTCATACTTCCTATCCTTTCTACTAGGAACACTCTTCCCCCACACACACCTGCAGGGCCCATTCACGGACCTCCTTTAGGTCTTTCCTTGACAGCCATTTTCTCAAAAGAGCCTTTCCTATCCATCCCATTAAAACTGCATGTCACCCCCTGCAGCACTTCCTATTCTGCTTCCCAGATATATTTTGCTCCATAGCAGTTTGGTTTTGTTTTTATTTCCCCGTGTCACCTGTGCCTAAACTGAGCCTAGCACACTGTAGGCATATATGGGAGAATGGATCATTCGGTCCCAATTCCCTCCCTATATCCACACCCTCTGCCATATTACTTGGCAACGTCCTTCCACCATGGCCTAGGTGACCTGCCTTGTCCTGCTTCCTGCCACTGGGCTCAATAATGTTACTTGCTTTGGTCAATGGGCTACTAGCAGACATGATGATGGGAGCAGAGGCTTAAAATGGGACTATTCATTAGAGCTTGCCTCTTGTGCTTTCACAATTACCACAAGAAAAATATACATGGAGTGAGTCATCAGTCCAAGGACAAAGGTGAATGTCACATGAAGCAGAGTTAAGATATTCAGTCACATCAGAGAAGGCCAGCCAGGATCAGCTGACAACTAGCCAACCACTGAAACATGAGCAAGACCAGCCCAGATCAATGAAGCCCAGTCCAGACCAACTGACTCTCAGCCTCTCAACTCATGTGCTTTCATAATAAGTGACTGCTACATTGAACAGCTAAGGATTTGGGTGGCTCGTTATGTAACATTACTGTGCCAATATATAAGTGAAACAGCATGCAATAAATATTTGTTGAGAAAGAAATAAGTGTATTACAGCAATCATCATAAGCCCAAGGAGGTTTATAGACATACCTGTCTTATGAAGAAAACAGCACTAACCCACATTCTTGATGCTAGTGCTTTGTTCTAAATGCTGGAGGGCTATGAATAATTAAAGAGAGTCACCCTTAAAGTGCTTTGCTATTGACTGGCCAGGACACTAAACAGTGGGCCTACTTTTCTAAGTTTATTTTAAATTTTATGTTAGGTCCATTAAGCCAGGACTTCTGGCAGCAACACGACATCTTTTTAAACTTCTTTTATTATTACTATTGTTTTAACTTTTCACAAGTGATAAACAAAAGGAAGAATAAACACTAAGGACAATGACATCTGATCTATTCAGTGTAGGAACTGTGCACCCTCTTTCTTTGCTGTATTGCCACACCTTTCATTTCTGCGCCAAGTTACAGAGAGGCGCTTCCTTTTCCATCATTAGACTCTTTTGCCAAGTTCGAGGAACGTCCCTACAGCATGACCCTCCCATTTCATTCTCAAAGGATCAAATGCCTCAAGACTTCTCTGGCAGGACCACCAGAAACCCATAGCAGAAGGATTTCAGAGGAGAGGGAAAGACACCAAACACACCTAAAACAATCACTTCTATTTTATGTCATTTCTAGTAACATCAACAATTATGTACACCCCAGAAATGGGATCTGAGCAGAACTAATTTTATAAATGGCGTGTGCCAGCACCAAATCCCTCCACACCAACTTCCCTGCTCTACCTGCCATATACAGTGTACCTGACGATTCAGAACATTATTTCAAATTTAACCGGAAAACATCATGAATAGACATATATAAGGGTTATGAAATTACTAAATGAAGTATGTACACTGCAGGGAAAAATGTTAGATATGGAATAAGATTACCTTTCAGATAGGGCAAAGTTGGCTCTGCCGCCTTTATTTATCATGCAACAAGCCTAGCAGCCTGTGGATGTTGGCCTGGAACAGACTCACGTACCTACAGATAGACTGTCTCTGCTTAAGATACAGAGGACGTAGCCAGACTTTCTCTGATGTTCTTTCGCCTGAGTTCCAGACCAAATCCACCAGACCACAGGGTCCATCTCTCCCTTCTGCTAACGTTGCCCCAGGGCCTGCTGACCTGAATCCTATACCTACTCATCCCTATTTTTTTTCAGGAGGCAGAGGACGGGTATAAATCTTTAGTCCAATCCTCACTTTTGAAAAGGAACAAACCATTCTGGGCTACTACTCTCCCTTATCACTTTAGGGAAGGCCGGACAGGATGCCAGAGATAAGGAGACAGTGACTGAGTTGAAAGTAAGGAGGTGGGTGGAAAATAGGCATGACTATGAAAACAATAGAGAACCAGGGGCAGAGAGCTCTGTATCCCCGGCGGGGCACAGACCAGGATCCGTCTTTGTTAGGAAGGTCCCCGGGACATAAAGTTGGGTAGCACAGAAAGTCACGAGGCAGACAGATGGTGAGGGTTCTCTGGTCTACCTCCTGCCTCCAAAAACACGACTACTGCCCAAGATTAATGGTCATTTTTTTGTGTGTAGTTTTACAATGGAGATTTTAGTTTGCCATATTTTTTTACTTTTTTGCCTTCGTGCGGCAAATCGGGTACTCTCCATACAAATAAAATATTTTTCCTTTACTTAGGAAGTAAGGCTAGATCCAAGGGACCTTTCTACATTAGTAAATAGTGTGGTCGGGCTTGTAAAAGTTTTTCTAGCCCTAAAAGTCTTCATAACTCATTTTATTACTTAATGATATCACACACACACATACACACACATACACACCTGTTTGCTGTGTGACTGTTTTGTTGCCTTTATTATATTGCAAAATTGTAGAGGCCTGAGTGTATCTGCCTTCTGTAGACAATATCAGGTCAGAACATGTGAGCAAAGAGTAAGCACTTGAAGATTCCCTTATGTGAAATTACATAAATTAGTAGTTTGGGCAACTTCAAGTAAATCAGCAGGAGGGGAAAAATCTGTCAGCAAGTTAGGAAAGAAAAGGCAAGAGGACTAAGAGGAATTCACTATCCATGGTTTAGAACCTGTCCCTCTGTCTCCAGGGACCAGCTGAAATGCGGCCTCCTTCAAGTCTTTCTTAGCCAGTGATGTGCTGGTAAATGTTTACAAATTGCTTTATGGAAAAAAAAAAAAAAAGGCCCTGATTTTTGAGGCATTTGCCGGTTCCATGGTACACTCTGCCTTGGCTGATCCAAACTACCAACGTGGACGGCACTGAACATAGAGTCAGGGGGAGAGGCGCACAGTCAGCTGCCACCAGCCGGTGTGAGCTGGCTCCTGACCCACTGTCCCAGCCCTGCTGTCAGAATTAGCCCTTACTTCTTGATCCCGTAAGTCTGTTTTTCAGTGTATATTAAAGCATGGACCTAATCCTGCCCGGCTAGCCTACCTTTTCCACTTCAACTATAAGATCCTTGAAGAGAGACACTGAATCTTATTTATTCACCACAGAGCCTTTAAAGGTAAAAAAAAAATACATATAGACAGATATAGCTGGATAGATAGACACATTTATATAAACGCACACAATCTTTCAGAGAACGTAGCTTTAAGAACGTTTGTTATTTCTCTTTGTATATTCACACCCTCGGGTGCTCTGAAGCTCTGCGTTTGACAAAGCCCCTCAACATGTGTGGCAGAACCAACAGGAATGAAACCCCCAGTTTTTAAGCAGACTGCATTCCTCAGCTTCCTCTGCAGGGAAAAATGCCCATCGGACTGAGTCCTGGCCTTATAGAGCCAGGCCCTGCGATATAACCCCAAGAATTGTGTGGAAGCTTCTGAGAACTCTGGTTAGGAGGAAGCTAATAAGTATTTTTTGCCTCTTTATTATCTTTATTCCTACATGCATGCAGCCTGGAATGGGCACATGATGGCTAATGCTGGAGCAGCCATTTTGTTCCAAGAAGAACCCTGGGAAATGGAGATTCTTGGTGGAATCAAGCAGACAGAAAGGTCCTGACACCAGGAGGAGCCCATGGAACACAGGGCATCTATTAAACCCACAGTGCCACCTCTGGCTAATTACAAAAGAGAGAAATAAGCTGCCATCTTGTTAAAGCTACTATCGTTCCAGGTCTGTTATAGCTGCAATCTATCTTGAAGGAGGTACTATGGCACAACATAAGAAAGATTTGCAACTCTGAAAAATACCACAAGTCAATAAGTCTCGCTTCCAGAGTGATCCAGAGCCACTTCACAATATAATGGCACAAGGCCTTCTTACTTGTCTCTCCAAAAGTTGTGACCCCAATGTCCACAAACATCTTCAATCCCAGTCTTCACATGATCAAAAAACTAAAACAGAAAAAGCAGGCTAATTGATTAATTTTTACCTGAAATCAGTAATTTCCACTCTATTTATATCATGTCTAAATTTCAAAGAGCCAGCCCTGGTGGGCTAGTGGTGAAGACTCGGTGCCCTCACCGCAGCAGCCTGGGTTCATTTCCTGGTCAGGGAAGCACACCACTCATCTGTTGGTTGTCGCACTGTGGCGGCTGCGTGTGGCTGTGAAGCTGAAAGCTCTGCCACCAGGATTTCGAATACCAGCAGGGACACATGGTAGGCAGGTTTCAGCAGAGCTTCTGGACGAAGACAGACTAGGAAGAAGGACCTGGCCACCCAACCTCCAAAAAAACTGGCCATGAAAACCCTGTGAATAGCAGCGCAGCATTGTCTGATGTAGCGCCGGAAGGAGAGAGGATGGCACAAAAAAACCAGGCAGAGGTCCGCTCTGCTGTCCACAGGGGCGCTGCTGACTCGATGGCACTAACAACAAAAGACACTTCAAAGACTCCGATAGTTTTTGCTCTTTGGTTTTTTTGTTTGTTTGTTTTTACTGAAAGCAATAAAAAACAATTTCTCTTCAAACAAATTGATGTTTTTCATACTAATATTATGCAATTCTTAGATTATTTTTCTCATCATAACAATTTGCTCATAATTTTGGAAAACATACTATGGTAATAATGTTCAAGTACAAACATTTTCAGGTGGAAAGAAGCAGTAAAAGGGGGTTCCTTGTCCCTCTGCTCGTGTGGGAGTTGGGCAGGCGAACCTGGAGAAGCCAGTGCGGGGCCCCCTCCACTCTCCTCCCCCAGTGCAGGCCTTTCTCAGCCTCCCTCTCTCGTACCCTCGGCCATTTCCCTCTTCTTTAGGAGATGAGCACCTCGGTGCCAAGCTGTTTGACTTATTCCAACAATTTTTCTTTTCTCACTTAAATAGTTATTCCACGTTAACACCTACCCGACAATGGATTTCTTCACTCACAGCTTGCTGTTTCTTATTGGACCTCTTCACATCAAGAAACTCCACCAGTGGTCGGATAGTTATTCCCTTCACAGGAAAAAAAGCAAAGTTTCTTAAAAAATAAAATTAAAAATTCAAGAATAACTTTTATTCTCCTAAGCTTTGATAACCAACAAAAAATATCCTGCTCCCAAGATTTAAGACAGTATATGCAACATTTTGTTAATTTTTTCTTCCTCTTTAATAGCCGGCATATCTCCAGAGGGCCATGTCCCAACACCTGCTATTAGAAACAAAATAATGGACAATATGCAGCAGAGTGAAAAGTAATTCTGAAAAATAGAAAAACAAAGCAATTCTAAAAAATCATAAAGTACTATCCAAGTCAGAGGAATCACCCACTTGTTGCATTAGCCATAGAAAACTTTTCAATGATTCTTTCATTTATTAGAACAATTTTAATCGAGCTGCTTCTGCATACATGTCAGCAGCTTGAGGATAGGGACACAAAGCTGGAGAGCTAAGGACCTCAGCTCCAGGACTTCGCAGTCTTACAGGGAGAAGGACAACCAAAAACAGCTACAAGTGGGGAAAGGAGGAATGAGAGAGGTGCACAGGGAGGGTCCGCAAAGGCTTCGTAGAGAGGGAGCACTGAATAGGAGTCTTAAAAGATGTCGGAAGCATATCCCAGCAGAGACCAAACACCAGCAAAAGATGACAAGAGCACAGAGTGGTGTGGGCATGTTCATCGTGAACTTAGAAAGGGGAGAGAAACAAGCTTTTCAGTAAGGTAGGAAGAGGAATAGGATAAAAAATACCTGCCAGAAATCTATAGTGAACATCCGACTTAATCATGAAACATTAAAATTACTTCCTCTAGAACTGGGAACAACGCAAGGACACTCCCGATCTGCGGTCTGACCCAGCTCTGCTCGTCCCAGCCAATTACATAAGAGACAAAGGCAGGAGCACAGATACCGAAAACGGATGACAAGAGTTTTGTGGCTCAGGGATGACCTATTTTTGGTCCTAAAAAATCTACAATTCTTTTTCATTTAAAAATAACAACTTTAGAGAAGTAATGGCATAAAATCAACATGCACAAATTCATCCCATATACTAATTTACAAAAAGAAACAAAATAAACACCTAAACAATAGCAATGAAAACTGGATAGAGAATATATAAAATAAAATACTAATATATAATAGTATACTATATAGATACTAAATATCTATTTATACTTATACACTCTCTCTACATATGTATATATATACATAATCCTACATGAAATGCACAAACCCTTTACAAAAAGAACTATAAAACTTAACTAAATTAAGATATTAAAAAGATTTGAGTTTTAAGAAGACACATACAGTTCCTAGATGGGATTACTTAACAATATTATGATGAAAATTTTCCCTCAATGTATATGCAATATAATTCCAATAACATATTCCAAAGCGTTTTTAACAGAACCTGAGATGTTAGTTCTAAATTAGTCTGGAAGAGTAAATGTAATCGGAAAACTTTAGAAAAAGAAGACTGATACGGAACTTCTAGATGTCAAAAGAAACAATCAGCTAATATATGATACTGATATATGATACCGGCACTAAAATGGGTGAGAATGTGGGGTCAAGGAAGATCCCCCAAGTTTCTTGCTTGGTTGGTAGATGGCTGCCACTACTTGGCACGAAGAATCCATGTATCAAAGGGGTTACCGGACTGTGGCGGGTGAGGTGAGAGACCCTCCCTGCCATGCATTTGATTTCTGTCTCACCTTTCCGCATGTCTTCAAGTTTTCAAGAATGCTTTGATAATATAAACTAACTGTGATACTCACGCACACATTTTTTACAGGAGATCGTCATTTTGTTCCATCAATCTACCTTTGGGCCTTTTTCAGCTTAACTTTAGCTTTCTGAAGTATGAACTGATTTTGACCAGTTTGGGATAAGACATACCTTGTGTTCTATTTGCATTTCAGTCTGCCACTTTGAAATAACATAGGAGGTAATAACAGTTTTCCAACCAACACATATTCTGTAATTTTTCACTTATGTAAATGAAAATGGGTCTAAACATGGGGTTTATGGAGATGGGTGATTTTACTGAGTTCCAGATTCCATGACGCCACCAGTTTAATAATAGCTCCAGGAAAAAAATTAACAAAATCAATAAAATTTTTAATACTATATAATGTGTTCTAAGGACACTAAGTATTGTTTCACATGCTTTGTTTCTATCAATATTCATTTAGTAAGTAATAATGAGTGCCTGGTATTTGTAAATATAGGAGATAAAAATAAGGAAAGGACATAGGGCCTGCCCTAATCCTTATGTGATTCCTTTCACTAGACGGATAATCTAGAAGTGAACACACCGTCACACATAAAACTAGACTGATCTACTATGGAAGTCAGTGTGGCCTGGTGCCCAGATCAATCGAGTTTCTAAAAATACCACATATTTTAGTTTATAATTAATAAAACATATTGATTATATGCAATGGAGATTGACACTGTCTTTTAAAAATATGTATTTGTTTAAACAGTTCCTTTTAATAGTCACCCCTTCCTCTGAGTTATTTACTGTCGTCATGTCATGCTCAGTAGGACCTAGGGGATGGCTTCTGCCTTCCTTCCTCGCCCTCCCTTCTCCCCTTCCTTCCTTCTTCAAGCTATCTATAGTGGCGGTAGAGTGCGTGGCATCTGTGTACATTATAGAAAGTTCCCCAAGCTCCATGTTATATTCTAGGAGCTTGCGTGTCTGGTTGGGAGAGAGAGAAAAAAAAACCTTTGAGAAGTCACCTTATTTTACCACGTTGGAAAATTCCTAATTTAGGTCACCTGGGGAGAAACCTGATAAGGCTTAGAAAACAGCTTGTTACCATCTACATAGGTCAAAAATATAAAGAAACCCCTTAGTTTTCCATCAAACCACTGAAAAACATATTTGCAAAACACAAGTTAAATTTTCAGCATTCATTCCGCTTTGGCACAATAAACAGAGCACCTGGGAGCCAGGCCTGAGGGAAGGGGCTCAGCCACCAGCAGGCCCCGCCGCGCAACAGCCAGCCAGGAAGACTCCTTTTCTACCTTGTTCCACCTCTACTTTCTGCCCAGCCTGCACCCTTCTGCTCTCAGTAACACGAGGAAGGACAAAGAACTGCCATGAGAACAGACACTGAGCCTTCTTTCGGAAGACAGTAATTTCTTCTTTTGTTTTCTTTGGCATTAAATTTTGCAAAAAAAAAAAAAAAAAAGAGGTGGGAGGAACTGTCTTATATTTCTTTGCTGACTTAGTAGACAATTTCCAGGAAAACCTAAAGAAACTATTTTATTAAAAAATATCACTATCATTGCTATGCTATCCTCCACAAGGCTTTTCTCACATTACAAAGCCGGTCACAGAGGTCATGAGCCCAGCGGTACACTATTTGTTTTGGAATAGGGGAATGGAAGGAGAATCATAAAAGCGTCCACTGTGGGTGCCCACACCCCTCACTCCGTGGTCTCAGCCCCCTCTGTCTCTCCTTCTTTCAGGACTTATCATCTTGCACAGTCACCAGCTGTCATATGTCTGTCTCTTCCCCTAAACCATGCTTTCCTTTTACTGTGTCATCAATGTCTCTCTCTCTCCTGTACCACCAGTGTTCAGACACCCTGTTATGGCTCCCATCTGCAAAAACCAGAAACAAAAGCCCTTTTTGGGCACGTATTCCCTCTGGCTACCACCTCCTTCCTCTATCAGATCTCAACAGGGTTGCCCGGATCTCCCACCCCCAATTTCTCTCTTATCCTTCTCCCTGGAATCCAATCAACAGGGGTTTCGTCCTCACCATCTGCCGCAAGTGCTCGGTGACATGGCCCCTCATCACCCAGTGCTGCATCCCACAGTCCCTTCTCTGTCCCTAGCTCACCTGACCTTGCCGACGCATTTGTCACAGTTTCTAGCAACTTCCTTAACACTTGCTTCACTTAAGTGCTGCATAGACCCCCTGATCTTGCTCCCACTTTATTCTTCACCTTTTCCAGTCTCCAACGCTAGTTCCTCAACATTTTCTCGACTTCTAAATATTGGCATGCCCTCTTTACTATGCTCTTTCTACACTCACTCCCTGAATAGTTTCTTCCAGACTCATGCTTTTAAAACCATCTATACGCTGTTGTTCTTATTGCCATCGAGTCCATTCTGACTCCTAGCGCCCCTGTGTACAGCAGAGTGGAGCCCTGCTCAGTCTGTCTCTGCCATCCTCTCACCTTCCGGCACTCTATCAGACAAGGCTCCACTGCTCTTCACAGAGTTTTCATGGCCAGCTTTTTTGGAAATGGGTCTCTGGTCCTTCTTCCGAGTCTGTCTTAGTCTGGAAGGTCCACTGAAACCTGCCCACCATGGGTGACCCTGCTGGTATTTGAAATACCGGCAGCATAGCTTTCAGCATCACAGCGACACTCAGCTGCCACTGTATGACAAGTGACAGATGGATGGTGTGGTTGTCTGATGGGGAAACGAACCCGGGCTGTGGTGGGCTCTGAATCTTAACCACTAGACCACCGGGGCTGACTTGTGTATACTGATAAGATTCAAATGTATATCTCCCCTCCGTCTCCTCCCATAAATTCTTGACCTATATATACGTTGGCCTATTCAACATCTCCATTTGACATCAAATAGGCAAATATACATGTCCGAAATGTACACGTCCAAAACCAAACACCTGATTTCTCATCCTTCAAACCCAACACTCCCCTGGTACAAAATTAAATTTCACCTTCCGTTACCTAGTTGCTCAGTCAAAACCCCATAGAACTATCATTTATTGTTTTTTTTTATCACATCTTAAATTATTTACCTCCATTTTTCCATCTTAAAAAAATCCTTGCCATTTATTGTAGGAACAAAATAAATTTTTCTGAATTCCAGGGAATGCTACCTAGTAATGGTTTATGTTAATTGAATATAGAGATTTTTCATTATATATATATATATAAAACAAATGACCATTTATTTAACAAATTAAAGCACATTTGAAGGCCCTCACAATGTCTATAAAATAGTTGGCATCATCATTTCAGTTTGAGAGGCTAAGTCAGCAAAGTGTATTTGATTGTTGGGAAAGGCCACCCTACCATGTGTCCTGAGTGTTCCCACACGTTCCCACAAGGGGCACCCCATAAGGCAAGGCCCTGACTGCTGTTTACCCAGGCTATTTCTCAAGGCTGTGTTTGCAATGAAAAAGCTTGAGAGATGAGGCAATATCAGCCCCAGACAAAGAGTGACAGATCCTCCAGCTCAGGGTCTGTCTCCTGTAACGCAGCCCACTACATATGCAAACATCCATCATGGGCCCATGATGTCACCCCACGGGACAAGGAGTATGGAAAACTGACAGAAACCAACAGGAAGGTCTGGCTACTGCTTTTGCCATGAGTAATAAAGATGAAGTCCTTTGTCTCCGACCCAGGTGTCAGGTGTCTTCTGAAAGCATCCATGAAAATTTAACAGGTTGATTTGTTAACTGGCAAGTGGGGTAAGATCCCAGGTGCCTCCCCATTTTGGAGAATGAGCTAGAGCAGATACAACACTACTGTGCCACGGAGGCAAAGAGCGACTGCCGGCTCTCGAAATCCAGTCAGTCTTGCTACTCAAAGGACTTGATGGACTTCTAGAGGACCACTGAGTGGATTTCCTGAATTCTGAGGATCTGCTATCTGACACAGGGATAAATGAAATAATAACTAACGTATTCTAATCATTCTTCCTCTCAAAGAAAAGTGCATTGAAAGCTGTTAGGTTTTTTTTCTTCTAGTACCATTTTACTTAATGTTATCTCTAAAACACAGTAAATCATCAGGTTAAAACCTTGCATCAGGTACTGTGTTTACATACATTATTTCCTCCCTACTGCCTGGGAGGGAGGAACCATTATCCAGATGTTACAGCTCAGTAAACTGAGGCTCACAGAGGCTGTTGGGGAGCTGGACCGGGGTACCAACCCAGAACAGCCTTACTCCAATCCAATGCCTGAGTTCTTTACTAGTGGCCTCTACCTCGCTCCCAATCTTGAGTATTATTTTAAAATAAGAGAGACAGCTTATATTTTCTGTAACATCACCAATCTTATTTAAAAGAAAATGAATTTACACGTCCAAGGAATCAGAACTGTTCACTCATTCTATATTCCACAAGCAAGACAGTATTCTAGGAACAGTTAACGTGCCTCATTAAGAGGCCACTTTCTCTAATTATCAACGTGATCCAAAGAATGTTAAAATTCTCATTATAAATCTTGGTATCTGATAATCAACCATGCATCACATGGGATTCTATTTCAGAAGATAGTGCTAATTCAACAGGATCAGGGTGGGAGAGCTTATCGTATAAGAAATAATGAAATAAGGGGGAAAGCCATTTTAAAGTTTAATGATAGGCCCATCAACATAAAAGTTGTCATTTGAAGAAGAATGTATAGCTCTTAATCAGAAGGCAAAATTTTACACCTGAATTATAATTAATTATTTCTACTATGTTTGTCACCCATTAGGTATCTCCTTCCAGGCTTTCTTCCCTGAATTTTTTTTTAAAGATTGGCACCTGAGCTAACAACTGTTGCCAATCTTCTTCCCACCCCTCCGACCCTGCTTGCTCTCCCCAAATCGCTCCAGTACATGGTTGTATATTTTAGTTGTGGGTCCTGCTAGTTGGTGCACGTGGGACACCGCCTCAGCATGGCCTGACCAGCGGTGCCATGTCCGCACTCAGGATCCAAACCGGCAAAACCCTGGGCCGCCAAAGTGGAGTGCATGAACTTAACCACTCGGCCACGGGGCTGGCCCCTGAATTTTTAAATTATTGATGTGTCCTGGAAAAAAGATCCTTTTTGAGGGGAGCATACGTGTATTTGCATGCGTGTGCATGTGTGTGTTCACAATCTCTTAATAGCCAATGGTGGGTGAGAGAATGAGAGGGAGAGAAAGGGGTCAGAGTTAAGGACCCAAGCAACATCCCTCAGTCTCCACTCTGCACACAAAAGGGTGGGGCAGATGACAATGAAGGAGAGAGGGGAGAAGGTGAGCAACTACAGCAATTCCTCTCCCCAAGCATCACAGTGAGCTCCGCCAGCAGATCCTTCAACCTAATCAGAGGAGAAGACTGTTCACGAGGTTTGCTCGCAGACTCCAAATACTGACCCCCCAAAATCTCCATCACCAAAGAGTTAACTTGATAGTTTTACAATACAAAATACAGACAATCCATGCTAAACTATTTCATTTGTTGCCTTTGCTGTTTTTAATTTGTTACATTAAAAACTTTGTTAATGTCAAATATTGATATACATGGTGTCCACTCAAAGCCGGTGTGTAGGCTTTAAATGAGGGGAATCAAAAATTCACTTATATCTTTTGGTTGAGTTATGGTTCTAAAAAACCAAAACACTATGAGTGAAACGTTCAATGAACAATAGTATATTTTTTGTAATACTTTTCTTTTCTCCTATGCTATGTTTGTTCTGATTGTAGAAATGTAATTTTATGTCTTGAATCTAACAACTAAAAAATTTGAGCTTGCGTTTGGTATATCCTCTCTTGCATTACATCTTTCTTATAAGCCATTTTTATTGTATTTTACCAATGCATGTGTACACGACGTTGGCGGTGGGGGCGGGGGGGCTTTGGTTTTGCACTGAAGACATTTGAGAAGCTCTCGTGTAGATAATAATGGCTGACACAGTCATCTCCAAGTGACCCAGTTCCTAGTCGCATTAGATTGACATGGTTCTATTTCGTATTTGATACTCATATGTGACACCTTAAGTTCTGAGAGCATGGAGAGGAGTGCAGAGCACTGACCAGGCTTTGGCAGGGCTTGTTGTGGCTCATAAGGACAGGGTAGCCTAGGAAGAGGTGCTGAGTCACTCACCCCTGCCTGACTTTCCCTCGTAAGCACAGTGCCCTCCCTAGGACGCTCCTGAGAGATTAAAATGCTCAAGGCAAAATCGATTCACTTCCCAATCTTGCCTCAGGCAAAGCACGATAGTAGCAAACTGGATGAATTGTTACAAGATCCTATAAACACTACAGAAACAAGATGAAGACAAGAAAATTTGCTTCTCCTCACACCCAGGCATCTCCCTGAGCATAAGAAGGGAACTCAAACCAACATGGGATGGTTGAACCAAAACTAGTATATATATCTATAACAAACTGTTTTCTCTCTTTGAGCCTCAGTTTCCTTAGCTGGGGTAACACTGGTCTCTTTCTCATAGATTTGTTTTAAGGATGACATGAGATCGTGCATATAGGAAAGCCCTTGTCCGAGTGCTGACACCTGGAAGCCATCACTCATGGGAACCGGCATTTTAAAGGTATGAGGACAAACAGGAGGACAGAAAGTGGTCATTTCTAAACTTAGAGAAAGTCTCCAAAGCATCCTTCTCCAGGATTCCTTGGACAGGACCACCCATGTTCCTGGTGTTGGGAGTATAAATGAATGAACTGCTTTTTGGAGAATTGACTAGAAGGAGTGAGGAGAAGCACGAGTTACAAATCTGAGTACTTACCATGCACCAGGCACTCCACCAGACGCTTGACTTACAGTGAACACCAAACTAGTTTTGACTCCCTGCTCCACCTTCTACTGACTGTGTAAACTTGGGAAAAGTACTTAACCTCAGTCTCCTCATCTATGAAATGGGAACAATAACAGTGACTCCTCCTAGAGTTTCAAGCCAGAGAATTGTTAGGAGGATTAAATGACTTAACTTGAAAGGTGCTCACACCTGAGTCAGGCACTGAGCAAGCATTCTGTGACTGTTAAATTAAAAAAAAAAACTCCTGCTTTTCCTCCTTCCTCAGTCATCCCTCGTTCTCAGTCCCCTTGGCTGCTCCCCTCTCCTCCCCCATGTCTTAAGATTGGGCTGCCCCAGAGCCCACTTCTTGGTCCTCTGTTTTGGTTTCCTCAACATGTATTTTCACTTGCTTGGCAATCCCTTCCAGTTTCATGGCCTCAAATACCAGCTGTTTGCTGAGGACTGAGCTCCTTCCCGACCTCCAGACTCACAGACCCTGTCTTTTCATCACCTCCCGCTGTGGGTGTAACAGCCACCCCTAACCCAGTGTGCTCAAACTGAGCCACCCATCTCCTGCTCCCATCTCCTCCACCCACAGCCTCCCCCTTCTCACTGGAGGGCAAGTCCATCGTTCCAGCTGCTCAGACCAAAAGCCCTGGAGTCCTCCGTGACCCCTCCTTCCCTCACACCCGACGTGCAGCCCATTGGGGAATCCTGCAGGCTCCCCCTCAGAATGTATTCGAGGCTCTCACCCTCTCTACTGCCACCACCTGGTCTTGCCTGATGACTGCATCGACCCCACACTGCTTTCCACTTCTCCCCCTTCCTCTTAACAGACTCTTCTCACAGTGGCCAGGGTGATCCTTTTACGAAGTAAGTCAAAACACATCACGCTTCTGCACCAATCCTTCTGATGGCTTCCATTTCACTTAGAGAAGAGCCAAAGTCCTGCCACCAGCCTGCATACCCCACAGGACCAAGGACTCTAGAGTATCCCTCACCTCACCCCTCCCGCCCCTCCAGCCACACCAGCCAAGCACGCACTGCCTTCACACTTGGGCCCTTTCCTCCTATTTGCCTGGAATGGATTTTGGCTTAGCTAATTCCGTCACCTCCCACAAGCCTTTGCTCAAATGTCATTTTTTCATTGTTGTCTTCCATGACAACTCTATTTACACTTGTAACCCCCTCTCACTACTCCACCCTCACCATGCCTGAGCCCCCACCCCTTACTGTACAGCACCGTTCACCCCTACCATATGCTATCATTTACTTACTTATTATGTTTACTGTCTGGCGTCTGCCTTCCCCCCTGAGATGTGAGCTTTGCAGGAACGGGGTTACTTCTGTGTTTTGGATCCTAAGCTCCCAGAGCCCTGTCTGGTGCACAGCAGGAGTCCAATACATATTTACTAAATCAATATCTGCAAAATGGAATCTCCCAAGGGCTGGCTTATTAACTTAAAGAGATCGATTAACCTGCAAAGTCGGGATCCTGACACAGACCCACGTTCTTCCTACCACACTTTCTGCCTCCCAATATTAAACTTGTATTCACTCATCCCACCGTGCCAAGGCACACACTGCTAAGCATCCATTCATGTCAATGAGCTGTTGGAAGGTCATCACACAACTAGCATCTAATGAGTACATTCACTAGGTCAGAGAGTAGGACAAATGACAAGGATTAGCAATCACAGTTTGTAAGTTTCCGGTGCTAAGCTTAGATCACTTAGCTGAGTTTCCTTAAATAATAATTCCTCTATGTAGGTCAGGTGGCCAAATTGGACCCTCTTAGGCCCCTGCACAATCTAGTGACATGAGGAAATGCCATTTTCCCTAATATCATAACTACCAAAGCTTCAACACACCTTTGCGATGCTGCATCCTTTAAAAGGAATTCACTGAGATAGTCTGAAAGATCTTGTTTCCTCCTGGAAAGGGAGAGACTCTGCTGGCAGAAGACCTCTACTCACCAGGATGAAGACAGTAAAGAAAATGACTACAATCGCAGCCGTAATGAACAGCTTTTTACGAGGAAACACGGCAGCAGGAAGGAGAAACACCAGCGCAAAGCAGATGGCACCTCGCAGCCCTCCGTAGGCAATGATGAACTGATCCTTGAAGGTCAAGGGAATTGTCCGGAACCAATTAATGACCTGAGTCAAGACAAAGACACCTGAGAAGAAAAACAAAACCAAAGAGAACAGACTGTGAGGCCAGAACATGAAAACACGGAGACTCGTTCAAAATTCCTCTGTGACAGGGCAAAGTCTTTAAGAAGAGCCCCCAAGATCTTTTCCCTTCTCCCCTGCCTTACTAGTATTACCAGCCCCTGGGCCTTTGTTGTTCCAGGATAGTGGGTGAAAATGTGGAATCACAGAAGCCAAGAGAGGTTAATTTGATTTGTAGCAAAAGCATGAAGATACTCAGGGAAGGAAAGAAGACACCAGGAAGTGGGGGAGAGGAGGAGAAAGAGGAGAAGAGGAAGAACAAGTTAAGGAAGACGAGGAGGAGGAGGAGGAAGAAGGAGATCAGGAAGAAGAAGAAACAAAGAAGACGAAGAAGAGGAAGCAGCCGCAGCAAAGGGGAAGGACGAGAAACAAGCCGCATCGTTTACTGAGCGGTGCTGAATGTTTCCTTGGGAAATAAACTCGTTACCCAGTGCTCGCCAGATCAGACAGAAGGCCAGGGTGAAGCAGACGAAGGCCCAGTTCCACTCGTGGTTCTTCCCAACGGTGGACACGCCCATGAAGATGAAGATCAGGGTCTCGCTGACACTGCTCAGCATCTTCATGAAATACTTGATGGTGGTGTAGGATTTTTGAGATACATTTTCTTCCACGTACTTATTCATAGTCATTGCACATGCAGTGATTCTGCAAGAAGGGATACAGCTTCTATTTAAACATGACAATGATCCTAATCAGAATATCAGAGTCAGCACTTAAGAGCTAAATTACGGCTCTACCCTCTGTCCAGGATTACAACATGATTGATTGATTTTTTACAAGCGAATGTCATTTGCATCCTTAGAAACCCTACTATTTCTGGAGTTCTTCATCAATACCCATGGCTTAAACTATTCAAGTAGTTCCACCCAGAACTAGAGAGCAGGCTCCACCCAGCTTTTTAGTCCCCCTCAGCTCTTCTTACCGCAGAGCCACATTCTCAAAAATCTGTGGACATCGGCACCATCAGCTATGCTCTCAGCAACACAAATAAAACAAATACATAATAATTTTAAAACCCATTATCTGCCTATGAAACCACTTCCATATTCTCTATTCCTCTATAGCCTAAAATGCCAAGCTATTGCCTAAAATCTTAAACTTCAAACTGTGGTGGCGCTGGACTTCTCCTCCCTGCCACGTCTCCTCAGTGTCCCCCCTCCATCACCGTCTAATTGGTCACCAATTGTTTTTGATCCCTCACCTCGAATATCTTGGACCCATTCACTCTTTTTTTATCCCAATGCCTTAGTTCTGGGTATCATTTCTATAGTATCTACTTCTGGGAAATTCAAAATGAATTGGGAGGCTCTGAGAACTCCTAGAGGAAAGAAACTCTCTTGCTTGTTTTCCCCAGTGTTTCCCAAACTCTGGAACCACAGAGCTCTCGCTTTCCCCTCCCATGAGATCTACTGTAATACAGCACCTGTGCACACTCTGTGAAGGAAGGGCTCTAAGATCAAGTCCACACTCCGAAGTTGGACACCTGAAGCACTTCACACTCTTCCCTCAGTGGATAATCCAGCTTCACATCCTACCCTCTCTTCAGCCCGCACACACCATGTGCCTCGACTGTCTGTAATGGCCCAAACGTGCCCTGCTCTTTGCTGTCTTCCTGCCTCATTGCACACAGACACTCCTCTCTGTCTGGAATGCTACCCTTGACCAACTCAAATGCCACCCACAGAGGGAAATTTAGTATGAGCTGGGTGATAGCTCATACTAGGTTCCACTAAAAGAGACACAGTTACTGCAAGGTACCAAAAGGACTTCATTATCAGAAGGTGCTATAGGATGACACAGAAAGACAGAATGCGAGTGAGCCTCATGCCCTCCACTGAGTGACAACCATGCCATAAACCAAGTATAGGTCACCATCTAGGAACTCTTCCACATTCTCATCAGGCTAGGACTACAATGTTTCTGAGAGCACTCCTCCTGCTGCCTCCAACCACTAAGGGTGGCTGCAGGTAAGGCAGTCTCAGGGTAAAGAAGACTATCTTACCCTGAGATTCCTGATGTTTCACGAAAACCCCCTACTGTGAGCACAAGGATAGGCAGAAGAATGCAACCTAAAGGCTCCCTGAGTTAAGGTCTAAACAGGTAACCAGGAACACATTTGACCACCATGAATAGACCTATTCCTTACATAGAAAATGTGTATATTTATTTTTGTGCCCCTATTAAAACAAAATTAAAATCTCACCAACCCAAGGACCATGCATTTAGCCACAATGTCACTGTCCCCAGAATGAGCGGGTATTTCCTTTAGATTTATATAAGAATGCATAATTCATGTGGTTCCCAAAAGAAAGAGTGCCTTATTAAATGGGCTAATACAATTCAGCAGCCACAAGCACACAGCAAAGCCTTTGAATAGCTGAGGGCGGAGGCAGTAACAGTCAACGTTTACAGCACCTCTACTCTGTGCATGTACTGTGCAAACACTTTGCGTGGATTATGTCAGTTCAACCTCATAACAAGCCTCTGAGGCAGGCTCTGCTACCCTTCCATTTTACAGACGAGAGAACAAAGGCAGACAGGGGTCCACTCACTCAAGATGACAGTGCTCATAAATGATGGCGCCAGGATTTTAACCCAGGCAATCTGACTCAAAGCCAGCACTGTTGAGGACTTAAACCCTGCCCTTCCCAAACTCTCAGTGAACCCGATTATCTCTGGTGAGAGAGAGGTCTTAATCCCCTGCCAAGCCCTTTCTCCAGCACAAGCCTGTTTGTATGAGTTTCCTTCAGCTTCTGTAAGAAATTAGCAAGAACTGAGTGGTTTACAACAACACAAATTTATCATCGTACACTTTCAGAGGTCAGAAATTCAAAATCACTTTCACTTTCTTCTTGATTTGGGGCTAAAATCAAGGTGCTAATAGGGTTGTATTCCTTCTGGAGGCTCTGGGGAGAACCTGTTCCTTGCCTCTTCTAGTTTCTCGAGGCTGCTTACATTTCTTGGCTTGTGCTCGCATCATGCCAATCTCTGCCTCCCTGGCCACATCTCCTTCTCTGACTCTGCCTCCCTCTCCAGAGGATCCTTGTGATTTCATCAAGCCCACCTGGATGACCCTGCCACCTCCCCTCTCAAGACCCTAACTTAACGACCCTGGCTACATCCCTTTTATCATGTAAGGGAACAGATTTGCAGGTTCTGGGGATTGGGATCTTTGAGGGCCATTATTCAGCCAACCACACTGGTGCTGGCATTTATCTCCCTTGTGTGGTGGCCACAACCAAGTGCTTGTCCCCAAATGATTGTGGCCAGAGCTGCTCACATGTGCTTGGTGACAGAAGCTAGTGGGAGCTCTGTCACACTGATTTGACATGAAATAGTGGCATCTCCACTAGCAGGCACTAGAGCTGGGGAGAACAGAGTGGAGAGTGGCATTGCTCTGAGCGAGCCCACACAGGCCATCTCGCCAGCCCCCACCTGGATGGAAACCATTCATTAACTACATTTCTGAACATCTTCATCTTTTATATTTTGGTTTAATTTTTCTTTAACCAGTCTTTACAAAGTAAGATTTGCACAATACAAAGCACTGAGGGCAAAAGCCAGATTAAACTGATTAAGAATCTGAACTATAATAAGTTTTATAAAGAAAAGACATATACACGGTAACACAAACTAATGAGCCTTTCTTAAATGGTGCCAAGTTGAAAATCTGTAACAAAAACAATTTATAATAGCCATATTACTTCCTGAAATTCTCTAATCCTATGGAAAAGATGCTCAAAAATCTTTTTATTATAAAGCATTAAAGCTTTGAGACAAATGTGGAGAATGGCAAACACCATGGTACCCTCCACCCAGCTTTTTCCAATCACTTTTATTTTTGAAAATAAAACAAATATAGAGGTGAAATCCCTACATTTCTCATATGAATCTATTTCCCTCTCTCCCTCTTGGCTTTGGATTTTTTGGTTTATCAACCAAAGAAGTGATTTTTAAAAGGCTGGAGAGTATCATTTTTGTGAACATGCCAAACATTTCCCCCTGAGACAGTGTTCACTTCAGTCACCGGGTGAGATGCAAAGCATACAGGCAAAAAGCCATCTTCCATTCACCACATGAGCCATTTAACAAAAATTTCTATTCAGAAATGACTGAAAAATATAGCTTTGGTGTGGGAACAAAAACTAAATGAATTTTACATGAATGTCTACGGGATCAATTTCTGTTGCTTTGTATCCGAAACACGACCCCAGGAGTGATTGCTCGCAGCTTCGGGCGGGCCCTGCGCTGTAACGGAAGGCATTTCCTACCAGCACATGTGAGATACCTGAGGGAAGAGCGCCCTCGGTGGGTACGGGAGGCCCCGGCGCCTGGCAGGGCCCCGTTTAGGAAGTGAGAGCATGACTGTGACATTGATGTACCCTACGGGCTGGGGACAGATGTTCCAAATGTCCCATTGTCCCGTTCTGATCTGTCCTGTACAGTTTAACACATGTGGCCTCTCAAGCAAAAGCCAGGAGGTGTTTTCATTGCAAAGAGGTATTTTGCTGTGTGACTCTGACCTGAAGGCAAGGCACCTCACTTCAACAACATCACAAGTTCACAAAACTAGAAAGGCGCTAGTCTCCCTCCGATTAGGGAGGTGCACACCTGTCAGGAATTGAGAAGGACAAAACCTTCTCTGTTCCCTTCGTAGATCATGACTACATCTGACGGTCTTAACTATCACCATAAATTTGAGTCTCCTTCAGTTTCCTAAAAGAAGCACAAGAAACTTACAGAGCTGGGGAATGGTGCAGGCTGGTGCCTGACTGTCCTCAGCCTCCCTGGATTTGGAGTATGTGGCCAGGAGGGTCCTTGGGTACGAGGCCACATCCCATCACAGCAGCACTGCACATTACAGAGAGGTGAGCTTTCTTCCTCCATCATCATGCAAACAAATGAAGATTTCACGCCTGATGTCCACAGCCTCTCATCCTCATTCTAAACATCAATATGATAATACCCAACGAAAACAATAACCTAAACAGACTCATTACATTTTAGAAGATTCTAGTTGAATTTCTTAATTCTAAAGTTCCTTCCAACATAAAACTATCAGCCTTTAGTAGTCTCAGTGTGACCTTACTTTTATTAGTTTGTGTCATTGAATCATCTTTTTTTCTCCCTTTCCATGCATGTCTCTCTTCCCTAATCATCATATTCAGTTAATATGACTGGGAATAACAATTTAATAGCAACCAACATTTTCTTAGCATCTACTCTGGGTCAAGTTCTGTGCTAGGATCTAGGAAGATGCAAGCAAATAAAATGCAGCTTCTTATTTCAAGAGTTCACAGTCTAAGAGGAGAAAGAGTCACGAAGAGATCATTGTAACACAACTCTGCAAGTGCTCTAAACGGGGAATGAAAACGATGCTTTGGGAGTGCAAGAAAGGGAATCACTACTTCTGCCACAAAAAAAGGGGCCTTTTGAGCAAAATCTTTATGGATAAGTGAAGAGCTCACCATGCAGGAAGAAGAAGAGGGAAGTAAGTCAAGGAAAAGAAGAGCCATGCGCAAAGGCATGAAAGAAATAAACAGGATGGCACATTCAGGCAATGGCAGAATGATTCTGTTAGCTGGAGAGAAGGGAATGATAATGTTAAGAGATGAGGACAAAAGAAGTTAGGGGCCAGATAATGACAAATGACACTGTTGTATGTTATGCTTAGGAGGTTAAATTTTATTCTATAGGCTAGAGGGAAAAATGAGAGATTATATCTTTGATCATATATAGTTAATATCTATTTCCCCAGCCCGACTGGAAGCTTCATGAGGAAAACAAAAAAGTGTCATCAATGCTTAGCATAGTGTCTGGAAGGTCATTAATGTGTTTTGAATCAATGACATGGTGAACTGTTAACAGGAATAGTGGGGGTATGGACAGATCTGTGTTTTAGAAAGAGAACTCTGAAGGACATGTGGTAGATAGATTTGGAGAGACATGAACCTAGAGGTCGGAGTAAATTTGTTTCCCGCAATAGTTTGTCATTTTGTTTTCAAAATCCATTGCAGCATCTGACCCATATAACATTCCAAAACACGTCCATATTAGGTGCTAGGTTCCATTCCAGGGGACCACATAGAGGTACCATACGTATAGAATTCACTGGTGCATTCTGCTTTGTTATTATCTTGCCTCACGTTATATTTTAACATACATGTATAGTGATTATCATCAATTTAGAGATGGAGAAGCTAAAGCACTATAATTAGTGGTTTTTACATTCGTCAGCACTTGATGTTTTCTTCATCATTATGTTACCCTAAATTCAGATACAAATAGAAAACATTCAGCCCAGCTAATAGTATCTCAACAGAATCTTAAGGGGGAAAAACAGTTCTATTTAGATGATCTGTCATCTGACTATTTTGTGAATAGAAAATGCCAACAAATACTTTTTTCTAGAGTACTCCATGGCTGCGTTCTGGCTGTCAATGAAGCCTGCCTTCTATGGATGCTCATTTCCTTTCCATCAGGATGTATGCTGTGAGAGGAGAGGGGCTAGCATTCACCCAAGCTTAGCACGGCTCCCTGCATACAGTGGCACCGAGCATGTTGAACGAATGCTGGCTGAGTCTGGGTTAATGAAGACCCAAAGCCCTTCATCCAGACGGTCATGCTCTCTAGAACCAAAAAGACGAGGTATGCACAGAGAAGGCAGTGGTGAAGGCAGATGTCTGGTTGTGAAGATGAAAAATATATCCATCCTGTCCGTGTTTACATACCTATGTGAAGCCATGCCTCTATTAATTCAGTTTATAAATACAAGTGTTTTTATCTTTTTAAAGAGTGGTCAATTTAATCTCTAATCCCACGTTAAGAGACTTTTTCTGTAATCTGAACTGCTTAGAATTAAACTTAAACTGATAGAAAGAACGTTGTAAAATTCTTTCACTTTCATTCATTCATTGCAGGAAAATACAGCCCAAATACTAGTTGTATATTCTCAATAAAGACTTTGCCCAATATGAAAGCATCTTCCACTAATCAGCGTCAAGCCCTAGCAAGGACAAAGAACAATTAAAAAGCTTTCTCTGTGCTGATTAAAGCCAGGTCTTGTGGTGACTCAGGGTACACTGCGTGTTCTCAGAATAAAGTACTCATTCATGTGAGGTAAATTAATTATTCCAGGGGATGAATTTACCATATAACGGATTGCCTCTTCCCAGAAACCTGACAATCAAAAGAGTAAGTTTGACATATGAGAAAATGGAAACGAAACTGTTTTTCAAAGGAGGATCCACGCATAAAAACCGAACAACTTTTCTTAAGATATCAAAAATGAAATAAAGTAAATTCAAACTATTATAGATGCTTGATTATTCATGTGGTCTTGCCCATTCATGGATTTTCCACATCTTTTGGTTTGTTCTCCTTATAAGCTTTCAATTCAATTCAACTACTCTTTATAGATCACGTACTGGCACCTAAAGCAGTCACGGTTTTGTGGAGAGACCACATAAAGGATCAAAATTCACTGTCAAAAGTGCAATGAAATGCAAGGCACTAAGGGACCCATGGAGCCCACTGACTCTAGTTGGGGAGTGTTGACAAAGGCCCCAGAGGCAGAAACACCAGACCAAGATCATGACGATGGAATTAACGTTTTCCAGCTGGAGAACTCCTTGTGCTGGGGGTGGGCTGCGGGAGGGACCTGGGTATGAGAAACGGCCATGAGACAACACTACGCTGAAGAATGTCCAGCGTATTTTCAGGACTCGACATGAGCACAGGCAACATCAGTAAGAGTCGCTGCATTCCAGAAGTTCTTACTGCTCCCAGCACAAATATCAGAGCAGTATTTTTAAGGGTAAGGCTTGTGAACTACATAATTATGAGAAATCCTTGGAAAAACACAAATGCCTGCACCCTATCTTAGACCTATGGAATCAGAATCTCTGGTGGGGACCTGGGATTCTGTATATGGGACAACCCTTCCAGGTGATTCCTAAATACATTGAGTTTGAGGAAAGCAAGTGGGAGTACAGGCAGAAGGTTCAGAGGAGGAAGAATGAATGAGAAAAAGAGCTGAAACTTTAATCATTTTATTTACAACTTTATTGGAGAGTGAAAATAAGGACTAATGTGAAATTTGAGGACTCTGGTGGGTTTCACTACATTTTGCCGGCTATTCACCTGCCCTTCTCTCCCTCTTGAGACATTACTCAGTTCTGGCTGTAGGCTCCCATCTCCTCTTGCCTAGACTAGCATGCAGGTGCCTTCACACATCCGTTTTTCTTGCCCGAGTCTCCACGGAGGCCCCTTGTCCCTGCTGCCAGCAGCTCTTCCCTACCCTCCAACCCGGACAGCGACCCCTCAGCCCTGGGGCGTCCAGTGAGCCCGAGGCCAGGACCTCCAGCTTTTACCCTAGAGTAAATATTTTTCACCCCAGAGTAAACTATTAAAATATCATCCTTTTTATGTGTGATGGTGTAAAAAGGTTTCAGAAGCACACTAATCACGTATTCACCACAAAACAGAAATGAATTGTGTCACCTCTCGGCTTACAGTGTCCAAAGGCTCCTGACTGCCTACAGAACCAAACAGGTCAAGACTAGGCAGCTGCTGTTCTCACCACCCTAGAGCTCAGTTCCTTGGATGGAGCAGAGCATTTCTTCTTGGAGCTACACTTCTTCTACCCAGAATGCCCTTGTCTTCATCATTGAGGCTTCAACTCAGGCCTCACCAGTCCCACCCCCATATACTTTACTATAAAGGACTGAGTTTTCCTTGGTAACTTGCAGTCAAGACAGATTGGGACGGCAGTCTCACTCCAGTGAGCCTAAGTTCACTGCCTTCTGGTAACAGACCCTACTTCTCATACCACAGGGCTGGTCATGTGACACAGTCTGAGCCAATCACAGTTCTCCAAATACCTGGACCAATCACAGTCCTTCCTTTGACTCTTCTTTCAACAACAGCTGGCAGAGTGGATTTCTCTTTATAGCAACAAGGTTACAGAGATATAAACCCCAATTTGCCTGTGACCTTTGTTTGATGTTTTAGAGATGGCTGGCCTAAGGAAGTCATCACACGGAGGAAGACAAAGTTGAGAGAGAAAGATGATCCTGGTGACATGGATGCCCCTGGCCTCATCACCCCAAGGCCAAATCTACAAGTATTTATTTATATGAGCCAACAAATTCCCCTTTATAGCGTAATGTGGTTTGATGTGGGCTTCCCTTACTAACACAGAGCCTCTCTCTACGCTTTAAGCTGGGCTCCTGGGTACAAGGACCCCCAGAGACTCAAGCTGTCTCAAATAATCAGAGATTAACTGTGAGAACACATGCGAAAATAGAATCTTGGCCACTTGGCCAGCTCCCCTGGTAACACTGAAAAGGTCAGACCTCAGGTTTGACTGAGGTAAGGAAAAACTGGCAGCAGAAAGAGAGAGTACACTAAGAGAACACACTATGGTATCAAGAGGAGCCGCTCACAGCCTCTTCTTGCCAAGGAAACCAACAGCGGAAGTCTCTGGGTTCCTGGGAGGCTGGCCTCCTCTCCTCCACAGAGACCTGCTGAGATGTACGCAAAGATCTGTTAAATCAAGGCCAAGTCGTTACAGGTTTGCCTCAGAGCACCCATCCTGTTCTCAGAAGAGCAAGCCTCGACCCCTGCAGGTGAATTCCTTGTTCGAACACCCTCACGAAAGGAATGGAAAATGGATTTTAGCCATGTGTCCAAAGGTGTCATACTCAGAAGTACTAGCCGGGTGGTGACTATACACTTCATTTCAGTATCAGTTTTCTGAAAAAAATTTCATTAAAACAGAAAAGGTCATTTTTTCTCAGCAATTATACAATATTGACATTTCTGATTTATAATCTTGTTTTACATTTAGGCCTACACATTACTAGCAAATAATTTTAGCCTTACTATTGCAACTCGCTCATACCTGAGAGTCTAAGAGAGGAAAATGCCGCTTAAAATAGTAAGCGCTGGACCAAGAGTAATCTACTGACGATTTGATCATCAAGTCATCTTCCACAATATATCTGAAGCATAGGCCATCAACAATATAATCGTTTTATATAAACACAAAGAGTAGTCAAGAAACAGTCAAAAGAGCAGTGACGACAGAACCAGTATTATTCAATTATGCCACAATCTCCGTTCTTGACATAGATCTCGGGGAATCAGTTCTTGACCCAGGAGCAAACTATTAAAGTTTTGTGTAATTTAAATTTAGCAGGCAAACACCAAATATTTTCCTGCCCAGGAATTCCCAACCCACCCCTAAAATCTACTCTATTATATACACTAACTGAGAAGATCTCTACCACAAGGAGTCCTCAAGAACAAGAAAAACAACGCTGATATTCTCTGTCTTTTAGCTAAATGTCATTCTGAGAATGTAATGAATTGATTTTGATAAGCCGGTCAAATACAGCATTTATTAGATTTATTATACACTGTATCCATGCTTCCTAGAAAATTAACTTTTCTGTTTGCTGTTTCACTTAAACTAAAAGGATTATTCCTTTAGTTCAAGCTGATAAACCCAAGAAGAGACTCAGAAACACGTTCGGAGACTGAGTAGCTTTAAAAATCTACCCACGATAATCTTCAACAATGGAATATCTAATTTTACTTAGAGGTTTCTGTTTGGTTTGGTTTGGTTTTTCGCCTCCATCAAAAATCAAGTATCTGGAGGCCGGCCCTGTGGCCCAGTGGTTAAGTTCGCGTGCTCTGCTTTGGCGGCCCAGGGTTCTACCCGTTCGGATCCTGGGCGTGGACATGGCACCGCTCATCAGGCCACACTGAGGCAGGGTCCCACATACCACAACCAGAGGCAGTCACAACTAGAATATCCAACTGTGTACTGGGGGCCTTTGGGGAGAAGGAAAAAAAAAAAAGAAGATTGGCAACAGATGTTAGCTCAGGGCCAATCTTAAAAAAAAAAACCAAAAAAAAAAGAAATCAAGTATATTTTGAGACTATCTAGAATAAAGCTGCCTGGAATGACAAACCTGAGAAGCTACCACAAACCTTTGGTGAGGAAGGCCCCAAATTATATCATTTGCTCTTAAAAAGAAATCTGTAAAATGGATTCCACAAAATGAAACGCCTTCACGGTGGCATCTATTATGATAGCTATTTTAAATCTTTAGACTACTTTTTTAAGAACTACTATGAAATATTCCATATGCTGTTTCCTAATTCTTAACATACCTTAAAGTACTTAATTACAAGCTAACTGAATCATATATGACTCGAGTAATTGAGAATTCACAGGCCGTATAAATTAAATTCCCCATACAGACTGCAATATAAAGGCTCTATTGGTTTTTTTCAGTTAGTCTGCAGAGCAAATACAGACAAAAACACAGGTTAAAATAATGTTTTATCTCTAAGAAGATGAGGCATGAAACTATTCTTGTTTGAACACTGAATATTACAATTTTAGTTGGTGAAAAATACAAAATACTCAAAGCCAGGGAACCTATTTTAAGGGACTTGGCTCATTATTGTAGGAGGACAACGTTTCCTCAGGGAGAGTCCCACCCCTCAGCCAGGCTGTGAAGATGTTCACATCAAAATCCCTAAATGCAGATCTTGGGGTGACATTTTTCCTTTCCTCACAGAGGCTTTGACTTCCTTGTTTTTTTTTGCTGTAGCTCTGTCAGCTCTGTCACTTCCTAGAGATAAGACATCAGTCTCCTCAGTCCAGGCTGAACAAGGAACTGTAGCATCCCGGTGACTGCCCTCAGGACAGCCTTGATGGGAGTGAGGCCTTTGGGAAACTCCAAGGGAAGCCCCTACTGGGAGCCAGGATGGATACCTGCCTTAGAAATTTGTTACAAGCTTTGTTGGTTACATTTTGGATCTTTGTAATAATTGATATTTTGTATAACAGAGTGCCTCTCTGTTCATTTCAGCCTATATTGTTAGAAATCAGATTATACTTTGCTTATTTAGAATCAGTTTCTGTCCATCTCTACACTAAAAAACGTGAGACTGTTCTAAGTTCTGAAGTGCTATGGAGAATCACTGCTCAGGGAGGAGGAAGGTGGAAGGAGATGTCTGTTGGTGCGTAAGCATGGAAGCCTCATGGTACCCGGACTTGGGCCTGTGCTTAGAGCATGCTCCATCCATTCTCTACCTGACATGCTTCAAGAGTTCCAGCTGTCCTGCCTGGAGGCCAATAGCTACTTTGAAGTGCTGCCTGCAGGATTAAGCCAATTCTTATGCAAGTGACTCAGTCCTTAATGGCCATTTCCTCTAAAAATTTTGTATGTGTGCCAGGGAGCGTGTGGGGGGGTGCTGTGAATTTGAGGTTTAAAGTTCAAACTGGAAATAAGCTGATGTGGTCTGCTTGCTCTCTGTTTAAACAGGTTTTAAGACCAACTGGATCTACAGGTGGCCAGGCCAGAGAGTGTGTGATACCTGGTGATTTGTGTGCAGACAAGCATTCATCCAGCTTGTTTATCCAGATTGTTTTGTTAAAGCTCCAGGTCACATTGTCACACTAAGAAGCACGTTAGCAAAAATTAATAGAAAACCTGTCTTACGCTCAAAAGAAACAACCAAACATGATGCTTTGTGTAATGTGTTATCAATGTCCTGCACTGTTACGTGCTCATTTTTCTCAGTCTTTTGAGAAGACTAGTAACCATGGACTAACCATTGTGGCACATAGGGTTATGATTGCTATGATTGCATCTTGAAGAGATGGTCTCCTCAATGCTACACATGCTGGGCACACCAAAGGGAACCAGGATAGACGCTACGAGATGACAAACGAAGGCACGCGTGGCTACTTTGCTCAAAGTTTTAAATAGATGGCAATTAGCAACTCATACAAGGAAAAACAGGAGGAGAGAGAACACAATCTTCACATCTTCGGCAGTGACTGCCTCAGTCCGGCTAGCTTGGTCTGCTCCCAGACTTCATTCCTGAGACTATTGTTCTGGAAATTCCTGTGGAAGTCTCATTTTAAAAATTTCATTGAAATGTGCTCGGTTTTATTTCTAATGTGGACATTGAGACATATCCTGGACTGGCCTGACAACTGGAGACACAGGTACAAGTCCCACTTTCCACCGAGTAGCCCTACGGCCATGTTTTTGCCCGTCTGGGCCTCAATTTACTCATTCATGAGATGAGGCTAATAACGACCATCTCCTACTTTCTTTGTAATAATGCTGCTAGAATAATTGACACAGCAAACAGAAAATTCTGAAGTACGCTTGAGGGAAGAGAGACTAGGAATTATTAATCCATGAAAACAAAACTAAGAACCATTGGGTGCCAACTGTCCCATCTGAAGCAAGAGTTGGCCAGGTTTTGAAGTTCCTGGAGCACGTCAAAGAGAAACAGCATCTGCTCGGCAGGCTGCAAGCTGCTGTGGAGACCAAGCACCCCACTTTTGGAGATAGTGTGTTTTCAACGTCCCACTGACTGGAGCATGGGGCACTGTGTGGCATAAGGTGGGGCCCAGAAGGTGCCTGATGTCCACAGGGGGCAACAAAACCCCCTATCAGTTCAGTTCTGTGTGGGTCTGCTTTAGGAATCATCTTAGGCATCTACTAGTGTCCTTGGGGACAGAAAGAGGGCAACGGGGAACCATTAGTGCTTTATCTCTGAGCACTTTCTGAACATAAAGCCCTAAACACACGAGCCAAGACACGAATTTCTAAAATCATTAGCCACGAGCCACCTCTATGGTCTCTACTGCAGTGCTGTGATCCTTGAAGGTGTCCGGTGCTATGGAGATGTGACCTTTCTTGTTCCCTTACCTTTAGCTCTAGTGCTGTGGAAATGCACTCTGAAACACACGCACACGCACACGCTGTGCCTACCGCAATGAGTTATGCCAGGATAGAAAGGAGAAGAATATTAGAAAACAGAGAATTTCATCTCTCTTAGTGTCTGAAGATAAAACCCTCCTGAACGCACAGGAAGACATGAGCGTAAATAAGTCCTTAACATGAAATTAGGTTTTGAAGTATTAAGAGAGACCACAAAAGAGAAACCAAATCTAAGGATGCCCAGAAGTCAGCTGTCCCAGTAGCTAATAGGATAGAAGAGAAGACAGATATAACTCCAGCTCGTTTTGAGTAAGTTACTTGTCAGTGAAAATCGTATCAAACCACAATTTCATGACAAAAAATAAAAAGCAGCAATGGTAGGCTTTGTGAATGCCCGAGATACACCGCTTCCAACATCTTTCCAAAGAAATCACAACGCTGAAATCCCGCCCAGTGCTTTCCTGCCTAAAAGACGGATGGTGGTTTGAATGCAAACCCAGGTCTTCTCTTACATAGAAGGATGTTTCATTTTTAATCTAATTTTTGTGTGAACTACTTGCTCATTAAGTGATCTCATTCTAGGACAGGCTGCCCAAGAGTCTACTCGAGACAGAGTTGAAGCAGAGGGTTACAGGATCTGAAAAGCAACCAGAGGGGCTGGCCCAGTGGCGTAGTGAAGTTCATGTGCTCTGCTTTGGCAGCCTGTGGTTCATGGGTTTGGATCCTGGGCGTGGATCTACATACTGCAATCAAGTCACGCTGTGGTGGCATCCCACATACAAAAGAGAGGAGGATTGGCACAGATGTTAACTCGGGGACAACCTTCCTCAAGCAAAAAAAGAAAGAAAGAAAGAAAGAAAAAGCAATCAGAAGAAGGGAGAAGAAGGAGAAATGGATGGAAGAAGGTAGTGGTGAAAGAGGGAAGATGGCACTCAAACCCCAGGTGGACCAAGCTTCACAAGTCTACAGTGTTGTACAAATTCTGAGAGATGTTTCATTCTTCCTCCCAGCTCACCAGCTGCCTAACCTCTCTGCCTGTTTCCCTTTCCAGATGGCTGCCCATTTCTCTGAAACAAACAAGGGAAACTACCGAGCATGCTCAGCACATCACATGCCTTCACTCCCATTAACCTTAAAATCTGGTTTTAAATGGCAAAAGAAAGTGAAATTAGCAATGAAGTATGACAGGAATTTCTAAACTCGGTACAATTTAAATGCAAAAGTAATTACTAGTTCTATAAAAGAGGTGCACATGGATGTGCAATTTTAATTACATCATTAACTGGATCCCCTGGACTAACATCCCAAGGTAACTACAGTAATTACAACGTGGAAGCGCATACAATGCACTTTTCAAAGAGGGCCACGCACATCTATGAGGTGTCGCACGTGGTCAGGCTTTGAATAGCATACTAATCACCCCACGTTAGAAAATGGTGTGACTTCTGACAACAAACTCACTCCACTATCAACCTGTCCCTTCATTGGCTATCATAGGATAATGGGTGTGCGTGGTAATTCCAAGTCCGAAAATGTTTAAATGTCCTGTACTGCCTTGTTACATGGTTATTTTATTATTTTAGTGCACTATGCGCAATGACAATATTAGTTTGAATGTAATGAAGGACTTTGCTGTAAAATAAACGTTCACTCTGAAGTTGGAAACAAAGGCGATATTTGTCATCCACCAACGAACCACAGCAGAGAATCACCTGCGCTATTTACCAGGAATGTGTGGCCCTATTTATCCCTGATTTCCTAATTCCCAGAGAAGCAAACCCATGGTCTTGTCCTCACAGCAGGTCGGGGACTTGATGTGGCACAAGCCTTCCCACCTCTGTGGACTCTGATCCTCAGGGACATTTCTAAGCAGAGCTGCACCAGGATTCCAACCTCATCCGACACCTCAACTATCCCCCCTACTCTGGATCTTCTCGTCCCAATTCCTGCCCTTGAGCATCAGGCAAATCGAGAAACACGTTAGATAATTGTGTGGGTGTTCTAGAACTTGTATACATGCATGCGGTTAAAATATATTCAAGATTCTTCCACTGTTGCTAGAACGCTGCTGGGAAACTAGACATGGTCTCGCCCCCTATATCCTTTTAGAGACCTTGTAAGTAGCTGATCACACACTTCCGGTGACACTGGTCACAGAACAGTGAGGAAACTGGAAGTCATACAAATGATATGAATAGCAACCAGGAAGACGCAGGACATTTCATTACTGGGTCAAACTGGATTAATATGTTGCTTTATTTAGGTTCTCTGTGAAACCAAAAACTGCACTGCCTTTAACCCACGTGTTCACTACAATGGGCTCCAGTCTCCTCGTGGAGAGGCATTTGACTCCTTCCACCACAAACCTAACCTGCGTCTGACATGAAAGGGCTTCTGGGAGGCAGAAAACAAACAGTCCCTAATCAAAGCACCACCTAAACTGGCTTACAGGAGAAAACTTTAAGAAGAACTAGCCTATGTTTACAACACTGAAACTCTACATAGGTGTGGCACACCCTGGTATAGAGTCTAGCATGCATTAAGCTATAGATAAATATTTGTCAAAAGAAAAACTTCTAAAGACAGTCAGTATTTCTCACCATCCCTATGACGGTGCGACCATAATATAATAGGCTTGTTTTGAGAAGCTACAAAAATAACACACCCAACAAGCAGCCTCCTTCCGAGTGACCCTCCAGAGGCTAAACCTGGAACCAAACTCCATCGCTCTCAGCCCCCTTGCAGACCTGTCTCAGGATGTCCTTCTGAATCAGTCAGTGAATGATACACTAACCGTACCTTTAATAAATGAAGAATTTCTTGCTTTAGATATTTCTGGCTTCATAATCATACCTCTTCATTTAAAAAGCTACACTACAATTACATGACTACATGTCTTATTCACTGAGCTTTGCTTTCAATGACTTAAAGCTGTTATATCAAACCAAATCTCTCATACAAAGTGAAGGTTTTCTATAAGTCCTCACATTATTCAAAGGCACACACACAAGCAATTCCAGAACTCCAGGTGCAGTCTGGGTGACAATCTTGTTGGAACAAGTTTACAGCCTCCCACATGGCCAACACTGAATGGGCACCAAACTCGGACAATTCTTGGTGCCCAACAGTTTACCGTCATATTTCACATGAGACCAAGGGGTAACTTTTAAGTAGTTTTCCATCTTAGCACCAGATCACTTTAGAATAAATTTGGCTGATACATATTTTCATTTCTTTGAAACAAAGAGTAAGGAAAACTTACTTTTAATTTTTTTTAAGAATTTAAGAAAACCTACTTTTTTTTATAACTTATTCAACTTTGACATCTTAGCTCAGAATTCATGAATTCAATGAATGTCATCAAGAAGTGCTCTTAACAAAGAATTCGATACTTACGCCATGATACCCGAGAGGTGAAACATTTCGGCTGTTATATAGGACAAATAGCTGTACAAGAAGACAAAGAGCGGCTCGATCACTCGGATGTTGTGTGTGAACCGAGTCGTAAACGCCGCTATAAATCCCAGGAAGACACCAATCAACACCCCACCAATTCCCACAACAAAGAAGTTCGCGATTCCAGCAAACACGTCAATGGTCTCAATGGTCTTCATCTGGCAAAAAGACTTGAACAAGTTGTACAGGACCTGTGGGAGAAAGGCAGCACACTGTCAAGACCCCTTCCAACTTCCCCATGTTCATGGTGGCCACAGAAACATCTACCTGGCCTTCTAATAAGGATATTTCTTCTGTGTACTGAAGTGATGATCAGTGTCAATAACTGTATATTTACTTGTCTCATATTTTATATTGTCTTTAATACCTTTAAACAAAAAGCTTAGGTAAAAGTGTGCTGTCAAGAAAACTATTTCTAAGGTTGAGGGAGAGGAGACTTCAAAATTATTATACGATTTACTCCTAAAACCTTATTTTTAGATACCATCGAAAAGATTATTTTAAAAGACTTGGTTGCCATCAACACACTCTGCTTGCATTACCGATGCTTGAGAAGTCGTGTGTCACAGAGAAAGCTGGTCAGTGTTGCTGTGAATTTCGTTACCTTTCAAGGCCCTATTGTGGGGTCACACCATGAAAGGGACTCACCCATCAGTACAGGTACCCCACCTGAAGATACCCTCCTCCCAAATCACTGAGATCCTCACTCTTCACTCCCCTCCTTACCTCACCGACATATACTCCTGTCTGCTGTAACATGAGACCTGAAGGAATCTTCCTAAAGCAAAGAGACAGGAACCTGTGTTGTGTGCGTGTGTGTGCGCACATGGTGTAACTTCATCCATATTTTGTCCCTCTAAAGTAATGAGCCTACCTTGTTGCCCAGTTTTTTAAAATCAGCACAGCCTTTACATAGTCCTGGTTTAATTAAGGCTTCAGAAATGCCAGGCACTTCACTCTGCTGGGGGATACGCTTTCAAACTGGCGTCTAAGGGTCACTGTACCAACCGAAACGGGGAGTGATGGCTCATGCTCTACCACTTTTTTCACAAAATCAGCAAGTAAAATACAAGCCAAGCAGGTGCCCTGCTTCTTTTCTTTTCATTGTGACATTTACAGCTGGAATCTTCAGGAAGGCCAGTTGACAGGACGTTGGGGACAAAGGTGTTTTAGGGTGCAGGCTGTGCTATACCTTTATTTGGGTTCTGAGAAACTCAGCATGGAACCCATTTGCCCACAGTCACATAAAATGTCAGAGGCGATATCAGAATCCAGTCTCCTGACCTTCCGGGTAAGCTGTTCAAGGTTCCACCGTGGAGAATGAGTCAGATTCTGCTCGCTCACCAGAGTGTGTCCTGGAAACGTCACTCACTCACTTCTCCTTCACTTACGGTCCCTTACAGCCCACTACATCGCAGCTTTTGTGTAATTTTTTCCTCTTTTCTAGAGGATCATAAACTCCTGATGGTCAAGGATCACACTTATCATGACTGACTTCTCCCCTGCTGCCTAGTAGAGACAATAAATGTCTGCTGGGTTTGAAAATAAGGGGTGGATTATTAGTTAGAAACAAGCGAGCTTTTCCTTTCTCCTAATTGTTGGGGTAACACTCAAGAACATTTGGTACTGTACCACCAAGAGGTGACTTGAGGAAGAGACAACAAAAGCAACTCGCTCCCCTGAGGACTTAAATATCTTGACGGTATCATCATTTGCCAGCAAAAAAACTGGCTTCAAGAAGCAGCCGCTTCCTACATTCAACCAGGGGCTTGCTGCACATGCGGGATTTCATAGCATCAACATGCCACAATTGCTTCCTGAGAGGGGATCCGAGATGTGCTATATATACCCCTTGCCTCCAAACAGCCAAGGCCAAAAGGTGACAGTCACCTGCTCTGCGAGGAGACAGATTTCCTGGCCGACCGTCTCTGGTCTCTGCACAGACAGCCTCCTGCAGGCTTGAGCATCACAGTTCTGTCTCCAGATTCCACGGCTTCTGCTCTCCCTGCCTCCAGCTTGCAGAGCACATCTCACCTCTCTGTTGTTCTAATGTCTCCTACAGCCACCACAATACTTACTTCCTTTAAACACTACTGTTCCATTTTTCACTCTCAAGTTTAAAATCTTTGACTGCCTGACTTTGGGAATGTTCAATACACCTGGCACACTTTTTTTTCACTGCTTTCCAAGCCCCTTCAGACCGAGAGAGGGTCTCATCATTGCTCCGCAAAACACACCATATTTATTCATCTCTGCCCCTGATTTCCTTCCTGTGGTTTCTCTCGGCAGAAACCCAGCCCCTAAACCTTAAGAAACTTTATCTGTCTTCCATGGCCCACCCGAAGCTGCTCTTCTCTCAGGAACCTTCCCGGATTCCTACAGCCCTTGCAAACCGCCCTTTCCTCTACCCTCCCACAACACAGAGGATCCCCCAAACCATTCAGCATTTGCTGATAGGCAACCCTGTATTGTTGATGCTGCCTCTGGAGCGCCTACCTCATTTCCAGCAAAATGAGGAACTCCTCGTGCACAGAACCTAAGCCTCCTTCTGCTCCCCTCTTGCTTAGCTCCCCAGCCCTGCCCCATCTAGCACAGTGAGGAGGCCTCCGAAGGAAGCTCAGGAACTCAGGCCTAAGGGACAACCAGCAAATAGTCATAATCTTTCCAGAGCCATTATCCTGGCAACTCGATCCATCAATTCTATCAAAGGTACATTCTGTGTTTAATACCCCTTTAGGTTTTGCCAAAAGCAAAGCTGAGTCACAGGCACTTGACTCTCAGTGCACCGATCAGAAGCTCCACTCGATGGCTCTGCTGCCTCAGATGCCAGGGCAACGTTCTGAGGAAATATCTCAGGGAGAGACATTACCTTGACAACCAGAGAGCTTTCTACAACTTCCCACCTGTTTTACACTGAACCTGATACCTAGTAATCTACACAAGGTAAAATTCTTTGAGTTACGACTGGCCATAACCCATAGTTGTTCATTCCAGTTAAACTGTTTAATTTTACATAAAGGAATCTATAAAGCGCTTGTGGAGTTATAATTTATATATATATGTATATGCATATGTACATATATATGTATTATGTATGTTGGCTACAGTTATGTCTTTAGTGGGTCTGTGCAAAGTTGACCTCAACTTGACAACTGTATTTTTGCAAGACTGAAATGCCAGGATGCCTCACTGCTAAATTCTGTAATGGGCTCATTTGACAGCTGAGTACCTTTAAATCTCTCTAGTCATTATTTTAATTTTTAAAACACTAACATACATTAAAATTAGAAATTATTTTAAACTTTGATTTCAAAGATGCAATAATTCAGTGAAATCATGTACCACAAGGATGCACACAATACACTTTATCAGAATAGCTTTGCTCCAGAAAAACAGCTTTCAGGTCACTTTTTGTGATATTAAACACAAAGAAGAATAATTTTTGCCTAAGGAGTTTTAAATCTATTCTGCTATTTGCAAGAGCAAAATTTAAGTTGCACCTGGTCACTGTTCACCTTCCAACCTCCTGAACTTAACTTCCACTGCACAGCATGTGATGGCCATTAGGGGACATCCCTAGCCTCTTTCCACAGAGCCTGCTCTCCTTAACCAAGCCTACTTCTCATGACAGAGTGAGGAAACTCTCTAAGTGCTCTTGGAAAATGTACTAGAATATTCAATGGTTGCATTAACATATTCTAGAAATGACGCTGGAAATTAGCATGAGAGTGTGTCATTTGATTACGGACTACCGTGGAAACAGCAGGGCTTCTCAGATAACTGAGAAGCTACACAAGTTTTGCCTAATAGGAGAAATTTTGAAAAATTTTCCTAAAATATTTGTTATAAGGGAAGGCACAATAATCCTATTTAAAAGTCTCACCTTTATTTTTTCAACTGTCATTTCTCCCGTTAATCCCAGTCTACCATAGCCCTGGACCACAGCACAAAGAGTCTGACTGTAATTTATATCTTATCAATTTCTCTTTGCTTTGAGACATTTTTATGGTATGTTTTCTCCCCTTCAACTCTTCTAGCTCAATATTGAATTTACCATGATTTGGGGAAGGAATTTAAACTGCACTGACCTACCATTTCACTCATCCTCCAGACTACATTTTTAACATTAATTGTCTCTGTTTAATCTCTACCCTCCTAATTGCAACTCCTAGTGACTCATCATCTTCATTGTACACAGTGTGGTCCATTTTTTTCATACCTTTCCGCATCCCATGAGTTCCTTACACCTCTCCTGGAGATAGGGCCAGATAATTGAATCAAAGAATCTCCCATAAAACATTTTGACCTCTGTTCTTTGAGGGTTCTAGACTAGGAGGCAAAATTATAATTTTTTACACCATTGTTCTAATTATGCCTAACACCTGGTCAATTCAGTCCACTATTCAGCTAATTCAGTAAAAGAAATATGGGGTGGTTTATTTTCTGCTGTTAGGTGGGCAAACCCCCTGGGCATGCCCTGGTATCTTGTGGGTGTGGCTTGGAGGGTCCACAGCTTTTAGCCCAGGTACAGAACCTAGGGAGGAAGGCTTGTCCATGTGAAACCCTGCAGGGTCCTGACTTACCGGCTTTGGCCTTGTAACCAGGGCTTCCCCATCTACAGAGCAGCCATACCCTTTCTCTGTCCTTGTCCTCCTTCCTGCACTGGAATGGCAGGCTCTCAAGTTGGCCCACTGCCCGCTCTGAGTCAGCCCTCCCTCCATCCATAAAACCACATTTGATGGCTTCGTGCCTCTTGAGAGGAAGCACAGGATGTGCCTCTGGGAGGCCTGGGGCCCTTGTGCACTTTAAACTGGAGTTGAGCCAGATCCTTTCCTGAGATCGACTCTTGACAAATTCAAAGAATGGACCACTGAGGTGTGCGAATGAGCGCTCTTACAAGAGAAGCAGCAGCAGGGTAGAGGCGTGGTGTCCCACTCTGAAACTGACCTGACTGCTACACTGCCCCGGGAGGAATGCGGCATGGTGTCATTATTTCATTGTCAAGTTTGCTTTCCACTACGAGAATTCCACACTGAAGTGTCCACAATCTCCCTCAACAAGGGTAAAATGTAATATTAAACATAAATCCCAATGGAAAACTTGCTGCCTCCGGACATTAGAATGAGTCATAAAATGTCTTCATTGCTATGGCAGTTTCCCAGTTAAAATTTAATCTTGGTGAGTTAATGACTAACCACTGCTAATGAATAATGGAATAAATGAAGTGGATTTTGTTACTTGAGTGAGGTGACTTAGTTGTCTTAACACAGTTGTCTAAGCAGCTATTCTGAGATACGGGATTTCCTTACCAACAAATTATTTTCTACACATAGTTTTCCCTAACTACATATGGAGTTAATGGACATCCTTAAAGATGATATTTTATTCCGTTCAAGGGTCTGAATATAGGCTGTCAGAGAATAATGTTGGTTTCTATGTTAACTTTTAAATGAATCAAGAATAACATTTCAATGATAGGAACTAAGGCAGAGGGTAATATAAATTACTAAAGTTACTTAAATACATTCTGATTAATCTTTCTCTACCTGAATTTTCTTATCTGCAAAATGGAAAGAATAACTACTTCCTAGTTTGTCACAAAGACCTGGGCACAAGGTAAGCATTCCCAAAAGCTTAATGGCTATGGTTATATCACCACCACCACCACAGAATCTTGGCGAATGTGAAACAGCGTCACCGATGCACATAGTGGTTAACCTCCCGGTGACCCGAATGTCCTTCACAGTGGGGGGAGCTCTTTGCAGGCCTGTGAGTGAGGGGGAGACTGCCTCACCCCTTCTCTCCACACCTTGCCTGAGCTCAGAAGTAAGGGCGGAGGTAACTTCTGCTAACATTAAGATCACAACAGCCTCTGACTCTAATTATGTGTTAATTAGTGAGAATTAAAAATAATTTGCATTTTCCGAACAAATATCCACAGACAGGGAAATAGTGAGGACCAGAGATGCTGGCTGAATAGTAACAGGAAGCGAGCGCATGATGACAAATTTGCCTAAAGTCACAAAATAATAAATAAACCAGATAGAGAATGGCACCTAGTAGGTATTACCACTTCACTTGTATTACAGACGTTGTACACGACAGAATTATTTCTCAAGACGAAGTCTGGGACCTGAAGTCCTTTAAATTCTTATCAAAGACCATTACTTTTGAAAATGCTAAATGAGAAATCCTCAGACACAAAGGTCACGATCACATTCATGCTCCTCTGGCATTAGCAGGGCCTTGTAAGCAAAGAACAGTTACATAGCTGGTGCAATCCAGTGCAAAACGAAAACGAGGGCCCACTGTATAATGATAAATAAGTAAGTGGGGCCAGCCCGGTGGTGAAGAGGTTGGGTTTGCATGCTCCACTTTGCCAGCCAAGGGCTTGCAGGTTCAGATCCCGGGTGTGGACTTACATACGGCTCATCAAGCCATGCTGTGATGGAATCCCATATACAAAATAGAGGAAGATTGGCACAGATCTTAGCTCAGGGCCAATCTTCCTCACACACACACACGAAACTAACTAAATAAATAACTGAATATAATAAATTAAAAAATTTACTAAGCATTTCAAGACAGTGACCATAGAGCATTAAACCAAATAAGGAGCCCTTCTAAACACAGGGCTGTGTGACCACACAGGTGCACGCTCTGCCTACAGGGTCTCACTTAAGCCGGTACTGTCAGAAAGCTGATGCAGATTGGTGGGCGGCCCCCATGTTGGAGTTACTCACCACTGTCACCGCATCATTCAGCAGGGACTCTCCAAAGACCAGGATGTAGAGCTGCTCGTTGACGTGAATGTTCTCAAAAACGGCCAGCACAGCCACGGGATCCACAGCGGAGATTAAGCTGCCGAAGAGCAGATTCTGGAGCAAAGTGATGTCGCTCAGGCCAAAGGCTTCAATCTGGCAGATACCAAACAAAGACACCCCAATGCCAATGGAATTCCACAGTGTCCCCACCACAGCATACCAGAAAATGGTGCCGAAGTTCTCAAAGAATGGGCGCGTGGGCATGAAGTAGCCCGCGTCAAGCACAATGGGTGGCAGGAGATATAAGAAGAACACATCAGTCTTCATGGCAGGGGGGGACTTTTCATCAACTCCGAAAATAATCCCGCCTAGCAGAAGTCCAACCATTATAAGAAGGCAGCTCTCAGGCACGATGGTGGGCAACTTGTGATAGAGATGGAAGCCTATTAAGGAACAAATAGACACAAGATTTAGGATATGCAGGAATCATGCGGAAGATAAACTGGTTCTCTCCGACAGACCCAGTGGGTCCTATTTCCAAATCTCCCCCTCAGCATAATTGATCGTAGATGGCTTTACAGACTTCGATGTAAAAGTCAGATGATCCCCTCAAAACTAACCACAAAGCACACTTAGGCACAAGTGTAACTATATCAGAAGTTGAGGGCTCTAAGTGCACAGTATTTATACAGTACGGTTTGTGTCTAAACTCCCATTAACTTTTCTTAAATAAGAATGCAATTTTATATTTGAAGCAATTTTGTGATTTCCAACACATTTTCAAATGTAACATCTCATTTCATCCTCATAAAAACCTGAAGGAGTAGGCAAGGCAATTACTCTCACCCCTTTTTAATTTAAGTGGAAACCGAGGCTCAAAGAGGTACAAGGTCTTGCCAAGGTGGCCAGATCACATGCCAGTTTTCAGACTACTGCTGTCACCCCTAATACTGAGAAGAGTTCGTAACTTATTTAATAGTCTTAATTTCAGATTCTTTCATTTGGAAGGCTAAGTTTAATTTTTCAGATGTCTGCTCCTTCAGAGACAGCCAAACCAATTCATCAAAGGTACATTGGGGGCCTACCACATGAGGGATATAAACACACCATGATCGCCAATCTCGAAGAGCTTCCAATGGAAGCAAAGGAACAGCTGTGGTTAGGACCGACTCTAACCCACGGCACCGCGTGACAGAGCCCCAGTCAAGTGCTACAGGACTAGAGAAGGAGGAAACCTGGTGAGGACACCGTGGAGGAGGCAGCATCTGGCAGGGCTTCATAAAGGACAGACAGGCATGAAACACATAGAGGAGGCACGAAGACCCCCTAGAAAGGGAGGAGATGGAGGAAAATCCCTGTCTCCTACTTGGAGGTGGAGCCCACTGTAGCTTTAATGCAGAGACTGTGAAGGGAGGGCTGTAGCAGGAAGGGAGGAGGGGAACGTGGGTTGACCAGCACACAGGGCAACGTGGGACGCAACTCCACACACAAAGGCACTTGACAGGCCTTCGCTGAGGACAGCCCCTATTTACAAGGCAACAGCGCGTCATCCTGAAGGCGTTTCACACGTTTTAGAATTAAAGCAGCATACAAAAATTATCTGAATTACAGGAACATAATATTAAAATGACAGAATAAGTCCTTAGAATCTTACAATTCCATAAGTTTTAATAAGTAAATCCTTAGAAGTCTATAAAATGTACTAAAGTTGCAGCGTGAAATAGTTTGTGAACCAAAAAAATGTAAGCATGATAATTTGAAGAGATTTAAAGAACTAATTTCTAAATAATACAGTGGACTTCTTTACGTCGGTATTCAAATCATCACTGCAGCTTTGGTTATTTTATTATTCATATTATAACAGGCTCCAGTCACTGTTGGAGAATAGATGTATTCAGCTCTTTGGGCCTCTCTTTACCCACGACCACTGGCCTGCGACCCTCTCTGTTAAACAGAGAAGTTAAAAAAGCTCAGTGAAAACTGTATCTTTGTAACTTTCCTCACTCTGCCTCCTGCTTCTACACGTGACTTTCCCCGTATGTCAGGATGTGCTCTAGCAGCCTCCCTGGTCCCCCAGGGTCCGAGCGCAATCAGCTCCTTGGCTGCCCTCTGCGACTGCTCCCTGGCTTCGGATCCAGCTCCCTGACTCGCTGCCTGTGGCGGTGTTTGGGTTACGAACAGGCCGAGGCCCAGTCTGCTCATCTGCAGAATGGCGACAGGTGCACCCACCATATGAAGAACTTTAACGATAACGGAGCTGTCGGCTGCACAGCACTAACCACTGTGCCTGCGACATCACAGATGCCCCCAAATTTTTGTTTTCTCCCCCTATTCTACATGAAAAAGCAAGAGAAAAGAGTTCTAAAGAAATGCACAGAAGCAAGACAAACTGAAAATGGGTGAGGCCAGTTCAGGGCGACGCCCACTTCCTCTTCTTTTCTCTTTCTTTCCTTTTCCTGCCAGCCAGTCTCAGGTTCCCAATGCTCTCACATTGGCAAGACATCTCTCACTGTGTCGAAAGGAGATTCTTCTTCCTAAGAACGGAAGCTGGAAACCAGGTATCTGGGAGGTAGGATAAAAGAGAGATGGCTTAAATGCACCATACAGGCCAATGACAGCCTTGCTCATGCAGTGTGACTGATCCTGACCAGGAACCCAGGCAAGTGAGCAGGAATCCACCCAGTAGAAGCCAATGAAATGCAGCAACATCAACGCAGTATGCAGTTAGACGGAAGAGCCACCAGGACAGAGGGCTGAAGGAGGCATGGTGGAAGTGAGGAGGAGAAAATCTGGTAGTAGCAAACATCAGAAAAAGAACAGCAACAGACTGAGTCATTTGTTTAAGAAATCATGTGCTTATATTTTATCTTTTAATTATTTTATTGAGGTCATATTTGCTTATAATATTGTGTAAATTTCAGGTGTACACTACTATATGTCAGTTTGTATATAGATTTCCTTGTGGTCATCACCAACAGTCTAGTTTTTATCCATCACCATATGCGTGCCCCTTTACCCCTTTCGCCCACCTCCCACTTCCTTCTCCTCTGATACCCATTAATCTGTCCTCCTTTTCTATGTGTTTATTTATCTTCCACATAAGAGTAAAATCATATGGTGTTTGTCTTTCTCCATCTGACTTATTTCACTTAGCATAATACCCTCAAGGTCAATCCATGTTGTCACAAAAGGCATGATTTTGTCTTTTTCATGGCTCAGTAGTATTCCATTGTGTATATATACAACATCTTCTTTAGATATTCATCCCTTCATGGGCACTTGGGTTGCTTCCACATCTTGGCTATCGTGAATAATGCTGTGATGAACATTGGGGTGCAGAAATCTATTTGAATTGTTGACTTAATTAACAAGACAAGAAATAACAAACGTTGGAGAAGATGTGGAGAATAGAGAACCCTCATACACTGCTGGTGGGACTGCAAGCTGGTGCAACCACTATGGAAAACAGTGTTCATATTTTGAAAAGGCTATTCTCCTTTCTTTTATGAATGCTTAGGCCATTTGGAACTGGTCTGACTGACCCTTGCTTGAAATTGGAGAGCAGTTACTGGATCTGCCCAGTTGTTCCACAGGCCAGAAGGGATTAAATGAAGGGCGGTCACAAGGGATCTTAGTTCAATGTTTTTTGGTGAACATAAAGAGAGACACTGAATTTTATAACACATTCTCTGCTGGCATCAAAGGTTTTGTATATAGGTGTCTATGCTTTTATGAATGACAGAGCCAAACTTATCAGCAAAATAAATAGTCAAAACAAAATTTTAAAAAGCTTCTTAAAATTCATTGTTCACAGAATAAAACAAATCAATCAACATTTACAAATATGCATGCATTTATGCCTCTCCCCTACCCTACCAGCAAGGATTTCTTGAAGGGGAAATGAACTTGAATAGACAGACTTCGCCTTTCCAGGGTCATTATCCCACCCAATATTATTGAGAAATATGTCAGTTATTGGGCAAAAAATAAAATGAACTTTTTTTTTTTTGGAGGAAGATTAGCCCTGAGTTAACATCTGCCGCCAATCCTCCCCTTTTTACTGAGGAAGACTGGCCCTGAGCTAACATCCGTGCCCATCTTCCTCTGTTTTGTATGTGGGATGCCTGCTACAGCATGGCTTGATAAGCAGTGGGCGCATGGGTCCGCACCCAGGATCCAAACCCGCGAACCCTGGGCCGCTGAAGTGGAAAGTGCAAACTTAACGACTGCGCCACCGGGCCAGCCCCAAAATGAACTTTTTGATGATTTTTACAAGGCTGAACATGAGCTACTGTGGCTGAACATGAGCTACTGCAGGTACAATCTACTGTTTGGTCCAGGAGTCAGCTTTTCTCTGCAAAGGGACAGACAGTAAACGTTCTTGGCTTGCAGACCATACTTTACTGTCTGCTGTGGTACAAAAGTCACCCGAGATAACGAGATAACACCTAAATGAACGAGCATGGCTGTGTTCTAACAAAATTTTATTTACGGACATGGAAACAAAAATACAATTTTATACGTCACGAAATATATTCTTTTGATTTTGTCTAACCATTTAAAAATGTAAAATCATTCTCGACCCCTGGACCATACAAAACGAGGCTAAGGGCCCCATGTGGCCCCCAGGCTGTGGCTACCCCCAGCTTAGTCTGTTCTTTGTATTTCCTGCTAACTTCCATTTACAGTGTCTGGGGCATTGTACTTATGTCATTCACTTTTCATTACTACCACATAAAAGTCTGTGAGAATGGATGCTTTAAAATTTATTTTATTTTAATTGCAATAGAAATTCACTCAGTGGGAAGGCAGGCAGGACTAGAGGTCTCTTGTACAAAATACAGTTAAGACATTCCCCTTTTAGAGGGAATCTGTCTTAATTTCTCTCTGCATACATTGTGGAAATTCACTGAGCTTAAAATCTGTAGATCTATGCATAACTAAGTGCAATGCAACTAATTCACTACATTTTCTCATTATACTTAAAACAAGCTATTTGTTAAATTCTGGGAAGAGAGCGAAGTGAGAAACAACACAGGAAGCTTCCAGATAAGCAGGATCACAAAAGAGCAACAATGTAAAAATCTGAGTCAGAGAAAATCATCACCACCACCACCAACAAAAACCATACAAAATAAGTCTCAATCAAAAAAAATACAGTTTTAATTCACAAGTAGTAAGGAAAAGGGACCCCAGCAGAGGTGAGGCAGGACAAACCCCGGGAGAGAGAGCACTAACTCTAGGTGAAAATAAACACAAACCTTCTAATTAATACTCCATATTTTATAAAGGTTAAAGAAAAAAGAATGACATTTATTAGATCCATAAATATTTGCCAAGCCCATGTTAAGTGGAGGACAAGTACCCTTGGGAGCAATGTCAGCACAGCCAGCCATTCAGGCTACCTGACCCAGAACCAGCTTCTGGGCTGGTCATTCTCCAAGCAACTCTGGGAAAAGCTGGATTTCAAGTAAAGTGTAGTCTAAAATAAGTCATGCCTATTTGGCTGGGGGCAAAAAGGTAAATATTTATGGAATACATTAAACTTGTTTTGAAGTATTAAGAGAAATAACAAGTTCATTCAAGCCTAAAATTGCTGATTTTATGTATTCCAATTCACATAGCACCAAATATACATTTTAAAAAATAGAATGTTAATGAGCAATAGATAGAAACAGAGAGAAAATAGTAAGAAATACCGTTTTGATCACATACATCAATAAGCTGCTATCACTGCATGATAACTCTAGTGGACAAAGACAGTGATAGAATTAAATTCCAAAAATAAATAGAATCGAATTGAGAAAATAATAAAAATAAATAATAAAGATAAGCAAATAAATAAAATAAATAGAATAAGATTCAACCAATAAAGTAGAATTAACTGATCTATGTCAACAACTTACTAACGTGTGAATATAGATTTCTCACAACATTTAGTCCTATACGCGGACTGAAAGATAATTTAACATTCACCACACCAAAAACTAGTGCAGCTGTGAATATAGAGGTTTTAAAAGTGTTCCACTTATATGGTTTGCAAAAGACTTAATAAAATAATTGAAAATGTAAATGAAACATCAAAAATTTATTGGGATTATTCCAAAGCAGAACTTACATGGTATTTAATATTTCCAAATGACTTGACCACTTGCAAAGAAAAAGAAAAACATAACGAGTGCAGTCTGGCCATGAAGAATTTTGGAAAGGAACATAGTTAGACCCTCAATCGGATACTTGTTGAGTAGCTTCTCTGTACAAGGCACTGAGCGACCCAGCGTTGGATGAAGTGAGAAAGAGGAATCAAAGATGAATTCAAGGTTTTTGGCTCAAACAACTGGGTGTAGAGTGGGATTATTCACTGAGATAGAGAACAATGAGAAAAGAGAAGATCTCAAAGGAGATAATGAAGATTATAAACGCCAATCAGAATCTCCTTGAAAAATATCATGGAGGTTAACAAATTGATAGCAAGATTTAGCTGGAAGAAATGGCAGACAGTTTCTACAGAACGAATATTATAGAAGAGCTGTCTCTTCTTAAAGGGTATGATGTCAGACTTGCCCTACGCCACTGCCAAAAATATTGCTGCTTGTTTTCATTAAGCCCAATAGTAAGTCCAGACAATGGCATGTAGTGATACAAGAATATCATATAAAGTAAGAAGCTATATAACCACGGGGAAAGAAAGCAAAATTTAATCAGTGGTATTGGAGGAGATAAAGAGAAATCACACACCTACGTGTTTCTTTTTTACTTTTACAACTGTGAAAAGTTCTGTGAAGGTCAAAGAGTTTAACAGTTTTTAAAAATCTATTAAAACAGAAGGAAATCTTATGCTGTAATCATCTCACTTACAACATGATAGAATCAGTGACCCAAAAATAAAGTATATTAAGGATTAAGGTAGAAGACAGGTTTCTTCTTCTGAATTCACCTTTTTAAAGTTTGTGCAGAAAAACAAAAAAAAGGTAAGAAAATGAAGAGAAACCAAAAGAACTGACTTTTGCTTCTAGGAAGATGGAGTATTTATTTTTCTCTATTCCCACTCTAGGAAGACCCTGGAAGGCGGAGAGAAGAAGGAAGACCAGCTAGGGACTCCAGATCTGGAGAACGACATGACAAGGAATTCCCCAGGTTTTCCTTTTGCCTCTAAGATCTCAGACTTGGAGTCGAAGAAGGCAGCAACCTGGAAACGCCAATGGGCACACACAACAAAAGCCTGCTCTCTTTAGAGAAAGACCAGGAGAAAGCCAGCCTAGCAAGACAGAAACCTCTTAGATAATCACAGCTGCACTCCAGGAAAACACCACAGAAGAAGCTGAGGCCCCAGCCCCAGCAAAGTCTGAGTGGGGAGTCTAGACTGTAAGGGACACCTCAGCCTCCCTATTAGGGTGGTGTCAGAAAAGAAAAAGCAGGGAAGTGGGACTGTCTCCACTACTGGGTGGTAATGACACCCCTCTCCCTCCTGCTGCCAGTGAAGACTACGTGGGAAACCTGGACTTTCACCACCCTGTAATAATGAGGCACCACGCCCTGCCCCTGGTAAGTCAGAGGCTTAGTAGAGAGTCAGGACTTTCACTTCCACCCAACAGTAATGAAGCCAGGCCTTCCCTGTGGTGTCAGTGGAGGCCACAAGGGAGCAGCAAGGAGGTATCAGTGGAGACCTGGTAAGGATCCAGAACTCCCGCCCCATGCAGCACCAAGGAGGAGCATCCCCCTCAGGTGGTCAATGGAAGCAAAGTGGGAAATCTGAAAACCTACCCCCAGCTGGCAGTAATGATACGGCATCTCCCTCCACCCCACCAGCAGAGTTGTGTCCTAGGAGGTCATTTAAAACAGGAAGTATGAATAAGATCCAGGGTCTCATAATATAAGACCTGAAATGTACATGCTTCAATAGAAAATCACTCATCACATCAGCAACAAGGAAGATCTCAAACTTAATGAAAAAAGACAATCCATAGATGCCACTGTCATGATAACAGAGATGCTTGATTTATCTGGCAAAATTTTAATACTGCCAAGATAAAAATGTTTCATGACCAATTACAAACACACTTGAAACAAATGAGAAAAAAATAGAAAGTTGGAGCAAAGAAATAAAACACCTGTGCAAAGAAATAAAAGATATAAAGAAGAACTCTATGGAAATTTTAGAACTGAAAAATAGAATAATTGAAATAAAAATTTCAATTGTCTAGGCTCGACAGCAGAATGGAGTAGACAGGAAAGAATTAGTAAAATGCAAGATAAAATGATAGAAATTACCCAATGTGAACAACAGAGAGAAAACTGACTTAGGGCCTAAGGGACCTGTGGAACTATAACAAAAAATCTAGCATTCATGTCATCAGAGTCCCATAGAGAAAAAAGAGAGAGAGAGAGGCTGGAAAAGTACTCAAAGAAATAATAGCTAAAACTTCCCAAATTCGGCAAAAGACATTAAGCTACAGAATCAAGATGAGTGAGCCTCAAATAGAATAAACCCAAAGAAATTCACATCAAGACACATCATAGTCAAAGTTCCAAAAATATAGAAAAAGAAAAAGCCTTGATAGCAGGTAAAGAGAAAGGACATCTTATCTACAGGAGGGAAAACAGAATGTTAGCAGATTTCCCATTAGAAATTAGGGGAGCTATAAGGAAGTGGCACAATATTGTTTATGTGCAGACAAAGGAACTGCCAGCCCAGAATTCTATATCCAGAGAAAGTGTCCCTCAGTAATGCAGAGGAAATCAAGACATTCTCAGGTGAAGGAAAACTAAGAACATTTGTTACCAGCGGACCTGCCCCAAAATAATGGCTAATGGAAATTCTCATGGAAAGCAATGGAATCTTGGAACATCAGGAAGTAAGAAAGAAAGGCAGAAAGAGTAAAAATCTGAGCCAATTCAATAAGTTTTCCTTCTCTAAACTTACTTTCTAAATTAAGTTTGACTGCTGAAGCCAAAATTCTGACACCGTTTGATATGGTTCTCAAGGTATATAGAGAAAATGTTCAGGACAATTATATTAAGAGTGGGCAAGGATAAAAAGATGTAAAAGGAGGTAAGGTTTCTGTAGTTCCCTCACACTGGTAAATGACTACAGCAGGAAACTGATATTGTTATGTATATATAATGTAATATCTAGAGGAACCACTAAAGAAGCTATACAAAGAGATACCCTCCAAAACACAATAGATAAATTAAAATGGAGTTCTAAAAAGTGTTCAAGTAGCCCATGGGAAGGCAGGAAAAGAAAACAGAGAAACAAAAACAGTGAACAAACAATACAAAAAATAAAGGGGCAGATTTCAACCCCAACATATCAATCGTTACATAAAACGTAAATAGTCGAAATGTATCAATTAAAAGACAGCTGTCAGCAGAATGGATTAACAAAAAATATGACCCAACTTTCTGCTGTCTACCAAAATCCCACTTCAAACACAATGACATAGGCATGTTGAAAATAAAAGAGTGGAAAAAGTTACATCATTAAAACATTAATCAAAAGAAAGCAGGAGTGACTACATTAACATGCAGTGAAGTAAGCTTCAGAGCAAAGAAAATTACTAGAGACAGGGAAAGACACTACATAAGGCTAAACAGTCAGTCCACCAAGGAGACAGAGCAAGCTTAAATGTGTACGCACCAAACAACAGAACTACAAAATACATGAAACAAAAACTGATAGAATGAAAAGGAGAAATAGACAAACACACAACTCCAGCTAAAGACTTCAACACCCCTCTCTCAATAATTGATGGAATAACTAGACCATCAACCAACAGCATCGAATTCTATAGAAGATGCCAACCACCAACAGATTACACATTCTTGTCAAGACTCCACGGAACATGTACCAAGAAAACATATCCTGGGCCATAAAAACAAACTTCAACAAACTTAACTGAAATCAAACAGAGTATATTCTCTAACCACAACAAAGTCAAATTAGAAATCAATAACAAACAGAAAGCAGCAGAATCTCTAAACTTGGAGACTCAGCAACACACTTCTAAATAATCTATGAGTCTTCACATCCATTAGGATGGCTGTAATCAAAAAGACAGATAATAACAAATGTTCGCAAGGATGTGGAGCAATCAGAACCCTCATACACTGCTGGTGGGAATATAAATTGTACAGCCACTCTGGCAAAAAGCCTGGCAGTTCCTCAAAAAGTTAAACATAGACTTATCATTTGGCCTACAAATTTCACTCAAAAGAAATGAGAATCTGTGCACGCAAAAACTTATAGACAAAATGTTCATAACAGCATTATTCATAATAGCCAAGAGGTTGGAAACAACCCAAATGCCCATGAAATGATGAATGGATAAACAAAATGTGGCAAAACCTCACAAAGGAATATTTGGCCATAAAAAGGAATGACACACTGATAGATGCAACAACGTGGATGAACCTCAAAAACATTGTGCTAAGTGAAAGAAGCCAGTCACAAAAAACCACATACATATGATTTGATTCTATTTATATGAAATGTCCAGAATAGGCAAAACTACAAAGGCAGAAAGTAGATTAGGGATTTCCTAGGGCTGGTGCAGGATGGGGGAATCACATAGTCATAGCTAAAGTATATGGGATTTCTTTGGAGGGTGATGAAAATATTCTAAATTTTATTGTAGTGATGGTTGCACAACTGTGAATATACTAAAGACCATCAAATCGCATTCTGTAAATGGGTGAAATATATTATGCAAATTATAACTTAATAGTGTTATTACAAACAAATAATCCATGGGTCAAAGAGGAAGTCTCAAGGGAAACCAAACAGTACTCTGAACTGAATAAAAATGAAAACATAACATATCAAAATATGGGATCCAGAGGCCAGCCCCATGGCTAAGTGGTTAAAGTTCTGTGCACTCTGCTTTGGGGGCCGGGGTTCTCGGGTTCAGATCCTGGGTGAGGACCTACTCCACTCATCAGCCATGCTGTGGAAGCATCCCACATACAAAACAGAAGAAGACTGGCACGGATGGATGTCAGCTTGGCTAATCTTCCTCAGGCAAAAAAAGAAGAGGATTGGTCATGGATGTTAGCTCAGGGCGAAGCTTCCTCACAAAAAACAGAACAAAAAAAATGTGGGATATGGTTAAAGTAGTGCTGAGAGAAATGTATAGCACTAAACGCATTTATTAGAGAAGAGGAAAAGTCTCAAATCAATAATCTAGCCTTCTACTTCAAGAATCTAGACAAAGAAGAGCAAAATAAACCCAAAGGAAGCAGAAGGAAGGAAATTATAAAGAAAACAGCAGGTCAGTGAAATTGAAACCAGAAAACTAGAAAAAACTTCAATGATATAAAAAGCTGGATCTTTGAAAAGACCATTAAAATTGACAAACCTCTAGCAAGACTGTTAAAAAAAAAGAGAAGACACAAATTATTTATATTGGGAGTCAAACAGCGATATCATTCAGACCCTGGTGACATCAAAGGGATGATAAGGGAATACTAGAAAGTACTCTACACACATACTTGACATCTTAGATGAAACGGACTGATTCCTCTAAAAACACAAACGGCCGCAACTCACCTCATACGAAGGAGACAATTTGAATAGCCCAATAACTAGCAAAAAGAATTTAATCTGTAACTTAAAACTCCTCAAAAAAGAAAACTCTAGGCCCAGATGGTTTCACTACTGAATTCTACAAAACAACACTAATTCTACACAATCTCTTCCAGAAAACAGAAGAGGGAGGAACATCCAGTTCATTTTATGAAGCTCGTACTACCCTGATATCAAAACCAATGACAGTACAAAAAAGAAAGCAACAGACCAATGTCCTTTATGAGTATTGTGATACTGTGATTTACAGTAAGAAATAAGTGTTTGGTCTTCAACCCGGTTCCTGGCACAGAGCTCCTAAAACCCTTGACATTTTCCTAAGTGAGGAGGGCAAAAAAAAAAAAAAAAAAAAGATGTCTTTTGTTATGTTAATGAGGTGACTTTGGAATGTCCCTAGGTCACCTAAGGATGGGGCTGGTTGCCAGGAGAACCAGCCATGTGATTAGAGGGTTGGAACTTTCAGGCCCACCCACCCTGACCTCAGGGAGCGGAGAGGGGCTGGAGACTGAATCACCCACCAATGGCCAGAGATCTAAGCAATCGTGCCTGCATAATGAACCCTCCATAAAAACCCAAAAGGACTTGGTTTGGAGAGCTCCCAGGTTGGTGATCACGTGGAGATTCGGGGAGAGTGGCACACCCGGAGAAGCATGGAAGCTCTGCGCCCTTGCCCCATACCTGCCTTGTGCATCTCTTCCATCTGCCTGTTACTGAGTTACAGCCTTTTATAATAAATGGGTAATCTAGTAAGTAAAATGTTTGTCTGAGTTCTCCAAACCACTCTTGTAAATTAATCGAACCTAAGGATGGGGTTTGTTGGAACCTCTAATCTATAGCCAGTCAGTCAGAAATACAGGTGACAACCTGGACTTGCGGCTGGCATCTGAAATAGAAGGCAGTCCTTTGGGACCAAACTCTTAACCTGTGGGATCCGATGCTCTCTCTGGGCACAAAGTGTCAGAACTGAGTTGAAGTGGAGGAAACCCAGCTGATGTCCAAGAATTGCCTAGTGGTGTGTGGGATAAACCCACACCTTGGAATTGGGTGCAGAATTATAGTGCAGATGCAAAAACCATTACCAAAATATTAGCAAAGAATTCAGCAAAATATAAAAAAAATTATACACTATCACCAAGTGAGGTGTATTCCAGGGATACAAGGCTGGTTAAATAGTCAAAGACTAATCAATGTAATTCATCCTATCAACGTACTAAAGAAGAAAAATTACATGATTATACCAATCAATGCAGAAAAAGCATGTGGCAAAAGTTCAATCTCCATTCATGATAAAAAGCCTCTGCAAACTAGCAACAGAAAGGAACGTCCTGAACTCGATAAAGATCATCTACGAAAACCTGACCGATTCCAAATGCCAAGTTTTAACTACCACGCACAAAAGTGCCCAGATGGCACAAAGGTGGCCTGCTCACTTTTAAAACCCCAAGTTGGTGCTCAAGACACGTATGTTGAAAAAATGATTGACTAGCCTATAAATCATTAGATGAAAATCCTATATATTATGAGAAAATCATTGCAAAGAAAATACTCATCCTTCCTAGAAACTGATAAATAACTTATATCATTACTTACTCTTTCATTCATTGACTCACAAGCATATCCAAGCACTCACCATCAGGAAGTGTGCAAGTCACTAGAGACACAGCAACGACCAAGACAGACATGGCCCTGTCCTCAGGAAGTTTACCATCTATGGGGATGAAGGATGTCAAGGAGGTCATTATAAAAGTAGTGCTTATTATAGAGAGGGGAAAGTCATGATGGAACCACATCACAGGGTCCCTAATCTTGTCTGCCCCACGGAGGAGGGGCCCCTGAATGAAACAATGCTTCACCAGAGAAGAGAAGAGAAACAGAAATTGTCAAAGCCAAGAGGGGTATGAGGGTCTTCCAGAGGGAACAGCACATACAAAACTCACTAGAGAGGGCACAGGTGTGGCCCATCGGAGGTGCTGCAAGAAATCCAAGAGACAGGGCGAAAGTAACTTATCCTGGGCCTTGTCACCCACAGTTTGGATTCACCTGAAGGTAGAGGGAAGTAATAACACCCAATATGCGCAAGGACATGAGAAAACACAAACGTTTTTCATTGAAGACATTCACTCAGTGTGTTGAGTGGACAGTGAGTGACCCATGTGGCTCTCTGCCCTCAGTAGCACTGTGCCAACGTCTTTAGCAGACACTGAGTGTCTAAGCTCAATGAGTGTCTAAGTACATAAAGAGCGCCTATGGCACTAGAGTCCACAGATCCCCCTGAGGGTCTGTTTCACCCACTAGAACACGTTCACAGGGCTGTGGCAAGTGTTACTCACTTTGCACTTCCATTGCCCCATATAGTGCGTAGCAGGTGGACAAAAATGGCAATAAAGAGAAAAGCTCTTAAACTTCCCTTTGATCTGGCTATCCTCCACGCTATGGAGAGACACACGGGGAAAATGCATCGGGGGGCGCATTATCACTGGGGGTTCCGAGACCTGAAAGCTAAAGATCTGTGCTCGCCTTTCATCACAGTCCTCGCATTCCTACTTCCAACGTTTCTGTTTTCTTTAATCTTTAATTTTACTCTTTTATTTCCCAATGGAATGTACAGTCAACTGGTTTGCATCGAATTGTGCTAAAGGTCTATGCTTTTATCACTGCTGGTAATTTCCACGTTTGTCTCAGTTTCGTTAAGGCTGTAAAAGTACACTGTTCCTCCTTAAAATCTCCACTTTCACCAAACACAAAAGAACAAATACTGTACAATCCCACTTACATGAAGTAGCTCGAGCGGTCAAATTCATAGAGACGGAAAGTAGAATGGCGGTTAGCAGGGCGGGGGGCAGGGTGGGGGAGCTATTGCTTAATGGGCACAGTTTCTGTTTGGGAAGATGAGAAAGTTCTGAAATGGATAGCGGTGATGGGTGCACAACATTGTGAATGTACTTAATGCTACTGAATTTCTACACTCAAAATGGTGAAAATGGTAAATTTTATGTTATGCCTATTTTACCCCCATGGAAAAAATCTTCACTTTCATTTTTCACTCTCCTACTTATTCTTATAAATTAATTATGACAAAGTAAAATGAACTATTGACATAACTGCATAAATACTGCTAAACAAGCACAAAAAGACGACGTTGCTAAAACTGATCTCTGCTGCCAGGCACTGTCACCATGCATATCCCCCAATACACTGACTCATCAACTGGTCCAGGCCACCAAACTGGGCCTCGAAAAGGCCTCTCTGAGTGGTCTTATAAAATGCGCAAAGCACGGACTGTTCACAAATAAAAAGCAAAAAATCAGAATTTTCTGAACTTCGAAGGGTAAAATAAGTAATTTTAACAAATATGCTCACAGAAAAATGTCAAGAGGAAAACAGTTGAGCAAATTATAGCATGTTAACACAGCGCAACAATCTACCACAGTATGTGTTTAATATATCAGTACTTTTAAGTGTTTATTCAAAATAATGTTCAGTGAATGAGCACCAGAACAGTTACAATAGTGTCTTAATTATATTTAAAACTGTTAAATCCGGGGCTGGCCCAGTGGCACAGCAGTTAAGTTCGCACGCTCCACTTTGGTGGCCCAGGGTTCACTGGTTCGGATCCCGGGGGCAGACATGGCACCACTTATCAAGCCATGCTGTGGCAGGTGTCCCACGTATAAAGTAGAGGAAGGATGGGCATGGATGTTCGCTCAGGGCCAGTCTTCCTCAGCAAAAAGAGAAGGATCGGCAGCAGATGTTAGCTCGGGGCTAATCTTCCTCAAAAAAAAAAAACTTAAATTCATTGATTTTATTCATAGATATATTTTTTTAAGAAAAGTGCCTCTTTTATGGGACCTGAGAATCTACTTAGACTCTAAGACCAGATATGATATTCTTATTTAAATTGACAAAACAGAGACATTTTAGTGAGGGTCAGTAACATTTCATTAGGATATCAAGCACTGTCAGGATGACACTGGTTTACTCGTAGAGTTTACCTTTCGTAGATGATGGAGTTGTTGAGTGACTTAACTCCATGTCTGAGGCAGCCTCTGGTCTCTGCCAACACTGCTTCCCACGCCTGTGCTCCTTATTCAAGGTGTAAAACATGAACACTTCCACTCAGACATCCCATGACAGCCTTCCCACGTTTATCAACGGTAAGAGTATGTCACCATTTTTCTTTCTTTCTTTCTTTCTTTTTTTGTGAGGAAGATTGGCCCTGAGCTAACATCTGTTGCCAATCCTTCTCCTTTTGCTTGAAGAAGACTGTCGCTGAGCCAACATGTATGCCAATTTTCCCCTATTTTATGTGAGATGCCACCACAGCGTGGCCTGACGAATGGTGCTAGGTCTGCATCCAGGATCTGAACCTGTGAACCCTGGGCCACTAAAGCGAAGCACACAAACTTAACCACTACGCCACTGGGCCGGCTCCTCTTTCTTTCTGTTTTTGTATCAGGACCACATTCTAAGAACGGTATATTAACTTGAGAAATTCCTACCGATTCTGAGTGCATAAGTATCGCGATCCATAGACTCAGCTCCCTGACATACAACCAGGTATAAATACTGGAAACAAAATTTCATGCAACATGAAAAAGTCTGGACCAGAGACTGCAAACCGGCAGACCACCGGCCATTACGGCCTATACACCTATTTTGTTTGGCTTATCTGGTGTTTCTGAATATTGAGCTACTCTTCAGAAACTGAAAGTTTTCACATTCTTCTGTCTGGTGTATCTTGACAGGTCAGCAGACTGCGCCCTCTGTCCCCACCCACGCCAATTTGTGCAAGGTGGCAATCAGCCGGGCAGGGGTTCCTCCAGTCAGGGCAGGTGCCGGTTCTGCAGCTCACCTGCCAGCTTCCTGCTCCCCATCCCCCACCGCCCTCCCCCCATCTCATGGGGCACGCACACGCACTGCTAGGCCCATACTGTCTGCTACCCGTCTGGACCTCAAGTCCAAAAGCCAATCTTCAGATGCTACTGAGACTGCAGTGGACACTGGGGTGGGGGAAGCTTCCGTTCTGTTTCTCATCACTGTTCTTTTTACACTCCTGACTTCAAATCTGAACCACAGCAATGAGAACACAACTTAGGCACTGGGATTCCATGAATTACAGGACTCGCCTCCCATCACTTAAATAAATGAATGAGGACTTAGCTCCTCAGGGGCCAGGGCTGCCTCCCTGTCTCTTCTGGGCCCCATGGCTGGGTTCTGTCAACAGTGCGAGTTCTCTGACAGGTCCTAGGCAGCACACAGATTTGATGAGTTCACGTCTGCAAGCTGAGAGAATTTAGAGACTACACTGCCAGGTTGGGAGTTTCCTCCTCATTGGAAACAGCTGAATGCTAATCTGATCCCTGAGCCAGGGCTGGGCACAGGATTTGACTCATGCCCTTGCCTTATTACCACCTGCATTAAAATCCTTTCTTCAATCTCAGCTTCATCATTTCCATTCCAGGGCCATCAGCAAGATAACATCAATTCTCAGTATATATTTTTCTCCCCACAAGAAGTTGGGCCCAAAGAATTAGCCTACATCTAATGAGCCAGAAAAGTATTTTTGCTGGGGAGACTTGCAATCATCCATAAGTAGAAATTTCCTATTAGATCTTAACTAGCATCCTTGTAATTACTCATGACAGACTTAAAGTTGTAAGTGTAGGTGTGGGCGTGTGCAGCAGTGTGCATAACACATGCAGACTAATACACACACACAGAGTCATCCATAAACCCTGCTAGTTCATGGCGCTTCAAGAAAGAGGCTGTATCCATGGTGACAGGGAGTTTCCTGTCATACAAACGGACACATCTCCTGGTGCCAAAGGCAGAGGTGGCCAGAGAGGCTGCTCTCAGGAATTTGATATGAAGAAAAAAGACCATATCTGTCTGGATTTCAAGGAAAGTCACATATTGAAAAAAAAAAGCAAGCTATCCCATCAAATGATAGAAAGAGTTCTTTGGTTCCACCCATGGAGTTGTTCTATAGGAACCACGCTCTAAGCAGGAATCAGGGGCCTGGGAAGATGCTCCTGGCACAAATCCCGAGGCTCACAGCGACCTGCAGGGTGAACAAACAGGCCCAGAGTCTCTCAGTTTTCTGCTGTCCGAATCAACTTTGGGCAGGCCAATCACAAGAGAAGTTCTCCTGGCTTTAAAGAGGCTGAACCACAGCGGCGAGCACACGAGACACAGTGCGAGATGAACAACTCCACTGATGCTGCTCCCATCTTGGATCTAATAGCATCTCTATAGCCCTCCAACATCTCTGCAAAATCTATTCCAATGAAGTGACAATCACAGGCCACGGCTGCTAGATGGCTACTTCTGTAGTACAAACCTCACTATTTTTCAAGGAATTTTCAAAGAGATTGACATGCAAAAGACTGACTAATGAGCACCTATGTAAAGCACACACATCATAATTAGTTTGCGTATTGCTCTTGTAAAAAACAAATCAATTTCTTCCTTTCCAAGATAAGTTTGAGGGAAGCCAGTGAAGAAATAGTAAATAAATGAACACTGTACTTTTCTGTAAACAATATTTCTCAGTTTTTATTTAGAGTTTTTCATGGTTTGGAACTTTACATTAGATCCCTTACCACTAACCGGCTTTCAAAAAACCAAACCAATTATGTACTCTACTGCCGTGGCGACTTCCTGCTGAAGTAGACCATCTTAGATTACTCTGTTAAAGGGTCACATTCTCCTTTCTGAAGCTACAGGTGGCACAGGCCGGGAGGATGCATTCCAAAGATGTTCAGTTCTTGCTATCCACACGCTCAGATTCTATGGCAGCCAGCAGAAGAACAACGCAAGGTTTGTGTCACAAATTTTTGCAACATACTTCGTGAGCCAAGGGCAACCAAGATGGAATACACACACTGCACCGTCCAAACAGCCCAGAAATTATAACTGGCTCATAACTGTACCCTCACTGCCCACCGAGTCAGCAACTCTGCCCTGGAAATAATAATGACATTGGATAGTTTTCTAAGTATGATTTCAGCATGTCTTACGTCTGGGTGTGAAATATGTGCCTCCCCAAGCCCAGTAAGGTAATCCACAGATGCCAGGGGAATTTCTAATACAGCTAGGTGGGAAACAAGATCCATGCTGTAAAATGCTGAGTGTGGCCCTTGGACACACCGAGTATTCTTATTTAGAAAAGTCTTCGACTCATGTTTCACGGGAAGCACAGCGTAAAGTCGTCACAGAACTCGTTCTGAGCCTGTCAGGACTGCAGGATGAGATTTTCCAGCGAAGGAGCCGATTCAACAGCCCTCATCTGATTCTAAGTATCTTTAACTTTATTGAGTTTCATCTCCACGTGCCTCTCAGCCCCCAACTTTTTCTTTTTCTTCTTTTTCCATTTTAGTAACCGAAAGGTTTTGACCAAGAAAGGATTATCATTCAAGAAAGGAGATCATTCCGAGGGTAAGAACTTTCCAGTGACTAGGCATTATTTAGGAGGAATGAGATCCAGAGAGTGGTAGGTGACTATTTCTGAATAGACGCTTCGCACAGTCAAGCTGACAAGGGCAGGCGGGGAGCACTTGGCTGGGGGAGCGGTGATAAGGACTCTGGTGTACTGTCACCTAGAGTCGAAACTTTCCACGCAGGCCAACAGTTGAAAGCCATTTTTACTCCATCGCCCCAGGCTAGATGTTAAATCCTGGGATTTGTCTTTGAACCCATGTGTTAGTAAATGATTTATGCCAATTCTAGTTTCGTTGTTTGCCCACTGCTATCATTAAGCTGTACGTTATCCAGGGAGCCGACCTCACCCACCCCACCACCTTGTCTTGGAGCTTTATTTTCTGTTTGGCTTTTATTCTTTTAAGAGCCTGCCTTCTAAACAAATTTAGCACTTGCTTAAAATAAATACATCAAAGTGTAGTAAAGGAACCCACAATGGCCAGTAATCGCTATCTAATTTCATTTTTCAATTAAGTGGTTGCTAAGACTCAACTGCAGTCACCAGTGACTTACTTGGAGGGGAACTTCTTGCATGCTGGTGGCTTGGGCTAACCTAAGAAACTACGCTATTTGGTAAATTACACTTATTTTCTAAACTTCCTAGAATCATAACATTTCCATTCACTTTGCTTCCTTTCTGGCTTCTGATTACCAGCTCAGTGGTCTCTGTACCTCCACATGTCCCCATCACTGCAAAGACCAAAGGGGTTTCAACGGGTACGAGGATGCACACGTCTTAAGGCTTCTTATGTAGATTCTTATGGTTCTACCTTTATCATACTTATTATGTTTCATTAAAATAATAGTCAAACCTACTAATACATTTAGCGGAAAAATGGCGGACTGGAGTCCTGCCAATTATATGCGTTTGTTCAGAGATTTGTCAGAATACTAACAGCTCCCCTGGTTTCAGTGGCCTCAAAACACAAAATTGCAACATCAAGATGAAATGAAAAGAAAAAGACAAAAAAAATTCACTGCAGAGGGAGCAAAGTCATTAAATACATAAATTAGCTGTCTTATCAACCGAAGCCCTTTGGCAAAACCCTTAGGGCTCGTGAGCTGAGCTTAGAGTGTGAGCCCATGAATGAATGCCAACAGTAAAACAAAACAAAATAAAGACTCTTCTGAGAATGAAAATAGATTACAGACGCGAAACAACTGAAAATATCACACAGTATTGAGCTTGTAGACATCAGTAGTGTTAGCTGTGTGCATTCTCAGCTCCACAGAGGCACACCTCTCAGAGAGACCAGACCCTGCCCCCAGAGCCTCTCCTTGACGAGGGAGGGAAGTGAGCACACAGCCTGCAGACCAATAAAGAAACGATCACACGTCAGACAGAGATAAAAGCACTGAAGAAAGTAAGCCTGGGCACCAGGGCACAGAGAGATGGAGGCAGGAGTTATTTCAAGCAGGCAGCCATATTTTCGAATTCCCTTAAAAATGTGAGCTTCTCAAGCTAGAGGCAGCATCTTCACACCCTTCCAGACAACTCACAAGAGAATACACAAAGAAAAATGCCATTCTCCTAAGAGGACGAACTGACACTCAGAGTGAGGGCATCTCTACCAACCCTGAGGACCAGAAATTCCAACCAGATAGAAAAGGAGAGGCCACAATTTCTCATTATCATTTCTCCTCATTGTTTTAGTGTTTAGTTAGAGAAAATACACCCAGCAATGTGTGATTCTGCCTTAGAATACAGGTGATGAAGAGAGCCAGTTAACAGTTTTAAAATAGCAATAATTACTTTTGGCAGCATTTTGCTGTAAAATTCTTTCCTACCTAGTTCCTAATAAAAGTCCATTTGGACAAAAAGTACAAGGGGACTTGGAAACCATCTGCTGAAAACCGCATCTCTCCTGCCTGTGCGTGAGTTGACATGTCTGGGGACTGATGACACTAAATAGAGACCCAGCAGCTCAGGGGATCAGCAGGAGGGTCCAGAAGAGGGCCTGCTCCCATAGGGAGGTCTCCCCTGCCTGGAAGCCCCGCGTGCCGAGCCTTCTCTGCTGCCCTCTACCTATTAGGTCCGGCTGCTGGCCCTTCAGCATCCCATCAGGAACTGGGATAAAGCAACGAGACTGCACCACCTTTCATTTTCCTTGCAAACTAACTTAAAAAGGCAGGAAGATGATTTTTAAATTTATGCAACACTGGAAACCCAAATATGTATGATATAGAGAGAAACCTACACATGACAACAACAGCAGGAGACAGGAACTAGACAACCTGACAACTTGCTATGGAACAATGGGGGAAATAGACTTTCACGGTATAATGCTATTACGCTTTGGGGAAGGAAGCAAGACATCTGTTCTCATCCAAGGGCTAACCAGATTTGCAAGGTCGATAAGATAGCAAGTTTTCTAAGTGCATTAACTTCATCCTCACAACAACCTAATGAGGAAGCTACTATTATTATCCCATTTCACAGATGAAATAACTGTTAGAGAAGTTTATTAACTCACCCAACATCCACAGCTAAGAAGTGTCAGAGCTGGGATTTTGGACTACAGAGCTTAAGTTAGCACTCCAAGTATACATAATAATAGCATATGCATGATAAGTACAGTGACCAATAAATTATCATCCAAACTAGGATATTTGAGAGTGAAAGGGCATACTATTGATATGTTGCTAGGACAGAAATGTAAACCATGGATATAATGGACAAACCAGGAGGTATGGTTACCTTAATTACCATATGATTAAATTGAGATGAAACAAAAAGTGTCTCTAAATATTCATTTACTCAGTAATTACTTATTGAGTACCTACCACACGTCAGGACATAGAGTATCTATGTGTTCTAGACAGTAAGCCAAACAGATAAGAGTGCCTTCTCTCACGGAGGTTACGCCCTGATGAATGTCATTTATGAGTGCATGTGTGCGTGTGCAATTCAATGTGTGTATGGCTGTGCAACAGTGAAGCAGATTAAACAGCTTTCCTTCTGTAAATCTGTTGGGTTGAACTTTGGCCTATCAAAATTTACATGGTAGCCCAAGTTATATGTGTTGAACCTTTAACCTATGAATCCTTAACATGTCAAATATATATATTTCAAAAGCATTAGAACTCTACATTCTCTAAGGTGTGGATGGTGGAAAAGGCTAGACTGAGATTTAGAAATCCAGACTCAAGTTCCAGCAGATACCACTTAGGTGTTATCCCACCTTGCCTTTTCCTGAGCTCTTTCTGTCCTATCCAGCTTCCAGAGTTGTTGGGAGGTCCTGCAAATCTTAACTTTAGAGTCACAATTTGCTTTCATATATTATTTCAGTGGTCCACACAGCGCTCCTGCGAAGTAGGCAGGGTGTTCTAATCATTATTGCCTGATTTTACAATGGAAATCTGAGACAGTCAAAATGAGGTCATAAGGGTCGAGCACAAGATTCAAGTGCAGGCTTGTGGCTCCAGGTTAAGAGTGGGTGACCCAGGCACATCCAGGCACTCTGGAGACCACAGACAGACAGCTAGAACTTTACTCTCCAGGAGAGGTAGGGTGGCAGGGTGAGACACAGTGGAGTGATGAAGGACACTAGCCGATGACCCCATCTCTACCACTTAGCAGCTGTGATGCCGTGGACAAGCTACTTAAGCTCTCTAAACCTGTTTCCTCATGTATCTCTTAAAACTGGGGATAATCACGGTGCCTACCTCCCAGGGTGACTGTGAGGACTAAATAAGACGATGGGTGTAAAGCACGTGGCCCAAATACCTGGTATGGGATAAAGCTCTGTCTTTACTAGCTATTATTATTTTACTAAAGAAACCGTAATAGAGGGATTACCCAGTCTCACCCATCTCCACCCTCCAAGGCCACAATACAAGACTTCACTCGGTTGCATTACACTGCTCAGGTTTCCCAGCCTGTGGATCCCCGGGAAACAAGCTCAGGAATAGGGAGGAGCAGGATTGCCAGTGGCGGAGTCGCAGAAATACGGCAACAGAATTGTTTTGCTGCCTTGTGACTCCATGAGGAACCTTCTGTGGATAACAAAACCTCAAAACTTCTTTAGAGTGCTTTCATATGCAGGGTGGGCATGGGAAACCTGGTTTATTTTCAGTTGAAATTTCTAAATATAATTGTGAATTTGATTTTTCTTTTCTGTCTTTCACATGTGAGTTTCTGTATGCCAACACTAAGCAATAACATGAAACTCACATTTAAAATATGATTCTGCCACAGCCGCATGGAGAGCTCTCAGAGGAGTTCTCGTGCCCTCCCCTGTATTACTGGAGAGAGGGAGGAATACACACATCTTCAAACAAGGGATGAACTTTAAAAATCAAGATTAGAAAGGCCTTGGACAGTGATTTGCAGGATTGTTGCAGGAAGTACATCAATTATGATTCATTACATTTAAAGATGTAATTGCAAGAGAGTAACCTATAATTGTGCATGTCTCATTTAGAATGACAATAAGCCCCTGTCTACACATCACTTTAATAAACACATGCTTCTCTTAGCTTAAGTTCCTTTTGCTATAAAAGTAAAATCTTTGTTATAAATGATTTCCTCCCCTACAGAGTATCTCATATTATCCCTACGGAGATATTAAACAGATGGAGCTGATATCCACCCCTGCTTCTACTAATCAAATGCAGGTACCAAGCAGATGAAGACTTGTCAGGTCACAAGACAAAGTTAATGGCAGAACTGGAATGGCAACAGGGTCTTCCTACTTCTAATCTGGGGATAGCTTTTCCAAAACTTAGGTCCAATAATTCTTCAACTGCTGACCTATTTCTCTTCTATCGGAGCATGAAAACGTAGAAAATAAAACAGAGGCAGAATAGCCACACCTCCACATCCTGCAGATAGACAAACTAGGAAAGTAGGTACTATTCTCACCTTAAACAGAATCCATTACAATATTCTACTAATATCATAGAACATAGTCATGGAGTTTAAACATGACATAGAAAGCATTTCTTTAAAAAGGTGGCCACGGAGCCATCCAACAACGTGGACACAGATAGAGCCTCCTCTCATTACAAACATATAATATTAACAGGTAGCCATGTTCAAAATACAGGAAAATGTCTAGGAAGCCAGAAACAAGGAGAAAAATCAAAGCAAGAGATGTCAGTAGGATTCAAGCCACCGTGAACCAGGGGGATACCACACGAGATACCTGCCTCATGGGCTAGGACCTGACATTGGAACACTTACATGAGCACAAGAAATCTGACCTCAGACCAGTAAGGGAAGGACTCATGCATAAACTCCTGAGCCTCAAAGGGCTACTTTATCATAAATAAATAAAAAGTAAAAGATGCATATAGCCAGAGAAAAATGGAAGGAAACCTATCAACTCTTTATGGCCTTGGGCAGAGGGAAAACTCACCTGTGAAGTAAAAAATTCCCGGTCTACACCACATACAGGTATAAGGTCGATTACAGTACTTGCATCATATGGGAAACCTAAACGAAGAACCAACTAAAACCAAGCTAATACTAAAACCCAATCACTGAAACTCGGGGTCTCAGCAAGAACACTCAAAACTATTTTGCGAGAACCTCTCACAACTTAAGGAAAACAGACCACTACCAAGTAAACATCCTTTGCTGAAGCTAAGCTTACAAGAGAAAATATAATCCATAAAGGAAGTAAATATCTGAAAGGGAAAGTCAGTAAATGTGGTAAACATAAGAAGTAGCAACCTAACAACTAAAAACAAAAGAAAAGTCTGGAAAAAAAAGACTACAAAATGAATATAGTTTAAGTAAATTAAAGAATGAAAGGAGGAATAAAAACTATAATTAAACAGTAGAACACTACGAAAAAAATGCAGATAGACTTGAAAAAGAACCAAAAAAGCTTAAATGAGTACATAATTAAAATCAAAAGTCCAATGAGTAGGTTAACCACAGATTAGAAACCCACTGAGAGTAATATGGTAGGCTGGAAAAAAAATCTGTTAAAATCACCAAGAGATAAAAGGAAAAGGAAAAGAGGCTAAAAATACGAACCAGCAGTTAAGAAATATGAAAGCATAACAAGTTCCAAGCAAGAAAAATAAAATAAATCCATATACAATGAGGAAAGAGCACAATATCAGAAATAACCAAATAAAAAATCTTAAATACAAGCAGAGAGAAAAGTTAGGTTAATGCCAAAGGACAATGAGGGTAAGGAGATAATTCTCCCTAGCACAAAAGAGGACAGAAAGTGATGAAATAATATCTCCCAAATTATAAGTGAAAACTCCAACCTTACACTCTGTTATATAATCATTCAATAGAATAATCAAAATAAAGACATTTTAAGACAAAGACCAAGAAAATTTATCATTCAAAGGCCCTCCCTGAAGTACCCAGTAAAGGACATATTTCAGTAAAAGGAAGGCAATCTGAAAGAAAAGGAGAGACAGAAGAAGTCACAATGAAAAGACCTGGTAAGCACGTTTCCAAATCTATGTAAACATTGCTTACAAAATTTAAAAACTAATTTGGGGGAAATTAAATATAAACCAGGTCTAAATTACAAGGCAAAAACTAGAATTCTGAAACAGGCAGATAGCAGTTAACTTTTTTTAAAGTTTAAGTATTATTCAGGAAAAAAATAAAACAATAATAAAAATAACAAATATTATGTTTACTATGTTCCAGGAAATTATTTTAACATTTTACATATATTAACTAATTTAATTTTCACAACAACCTACGACTTGGTACTTTTATTATCCCTATTTTACCAACAGGGCAAATGAGCCCAGAGAGTTTAAGTTACAGACCAAAAATTATACAACTGCAAAATATGTAGGAAAATGTACCTGGGATGTGAGCCAAAGCAGTCTGTCCTGGCTCCTGTTAAATTAGGTAATCATATTAAAACTGAAAAGTAACCACAAAAGGGATAGAAACAGATTGTATAATAATGTAGAAAACATAAATGAAGAAAACAATTGACTAAGCCAACATACGGCAAGAAAACAAAACTAAAGACACCAAGCAAAGCACAGTAAACAGAGAACAAAGTAAATGTAAATACATCGTTACTCACAATAAACGTAATTACACTTCTTTTTAAACTACAGACATTTGAAAATTTAAATTAAAGATACAAAATCCAGCTATATGTGACTTAATGAGATACATCTAAAGGAATAGTATCCAGTTGATTTTATAGTAACGGTATGAGAAAAGATACGTCTGGAAAACACATATGTGGAAAGACATAGAGAAGGAAAAAACATATGTGCAAAAGCCAGTTTTATTTTGAACAGCAACAGTAATAAAAGAAAAAATAGACTTTGAGCCAGAAGAAAATTACTGAAAATAGGTAAGTTAATAACTTAATAAATTAAAGGAAGAATTTACTCAGAAGATATAACAATATTGAATTAGTTTGTACCTAATAACATAACATCAAAATATATAAAGCAAAAATTGACAAAGTTATAACAGTTATTAACTTACAATCTTAGAGGTTGATTTTAATGTACCCCAGAACCTAACAGATAAAGTAGCCTAAAAAGTTGGTAACGCAATTAAAGATTTGACCACCATAATTAGAAATTTGAGCTAGTCTGTGTATGTGTGTGTCTGTATATGTGAACAGGTGCCTGCATAAAATCCTGCACCCTATAAACAGGGAATACACAATCTTTTTCAAGCAAGCATGGAAAATGCAGTTAAAAAATGGCCACATATCAAGCCACAGAGGACATCCCAATAAATATAAAAAATCAATATCAGGCCTATCTAACCAACATGTAATAAAATATGGATAGATTAAAAAGTAACTGCATCTCCATATGTTTATTAACCAAAAACTACAATTCTAAATAATTATTGGGCTAGAATAAAAAATCACAAGGAAATTTAAAAATACTGAGAACAGAACAGTGAAAACTCTATGTATCAAAATTATGCAATGCAACTAAAGGAGAACAGAAATATACATTTCTAGCCTTAAATACATATATTGTCATTCCTCTACGATGTACCCATTTGGATCATGGGAATTCATCTTCAAAAAGAGTTTGATTTGATATTCCTATTTCAGCTCATGAGGCATTCCTTTGATTTCATAAAGACCAAATTGGATGGTATAAACATTAAGTTGGTGGCTGAGCACCTTGATGAGATACACTAAGCAGTCATCTTTCCAGTTTATCACTGATATGTTGTGTTAAATTCTCCTTTCAGAATACAGATGGTTTGCTAGTTAACAGCAAAAATGATTTCACGCAATCTATTAGGAAAGTATAATTTCATTTGCATCATCTCCCTGAATTCTTTAGTCTTTAGTCCTTGCCTTTCTCTTTATTGGTATTATTATAATTCGCAATAAAGGTGAATTTACATAAACCTAGAGTATCATGAATATGTTTTGTTTGTAACATAGTTTTAAGTGTCAGTTTATCATAGCTTTGAATTCAACAAGAACAAGTAACTAACCATATTTTGGAGAAACTTATGAAAGGAGAATGACTTATTAGGAGTTATGATAACTACACTATTGAAATAATTTTGTCCATTTTAATAAGACTAATGTTATTTTAGCATAAGGGCATGCCAATTTTGGAGCTCAGGATTTCATAAAAATATTTACCACCGAAATAACTGAAAATAATATTAATCATGTTTTCAACTATAAGTGTTTTTTCAGGGATTAATGACCCTTGTAAAGTGGGAATCAACATATTAGAAAACAAGTAAATTCAATAATTAATGAGCTAAGCTTTCTATTCAAGAATTTAAAAAAATAATAGAATACACTCAAATAAAGTAGGATTGAGCAAATAATAGAGAGCAGAAATTGATAAATTAGAATCCAACCAAAATCAAATTCTTTGAAAAAGTATAAAATGGATAAATTTCTGAGAATTTTGATCAAGGTAAGGAAAGGCAAAAATAACAATATTAGGATAAAAAAGTAGAGTATAAATACAGACAAAGTAGAGATTTTTAAAATCATAAAAAATAACTTTCTTCCCATAAGTTTAAAAATTCAAATGAAATAATGACTTTCTAGAATAGCAAAAATACAAATACCAAAATGACCTAAGAAGATATGGATATGCCAAATGGAACCATAAATTTTAAAGCAATTGAATCATTGGTGAAAATCTATCCACATACAAACCATCAAATTTATTTGGTTTTACAGGTGAGTTTTTACAACCCTACAAGGAACAAACAAGTTCATACAAAAGGTTCTTTGTATACTTCTCAGGTCTTCAAGACTTGTGAAAGAACTCGGTAAGAAATAAAGCATCCCATTAAAGATAAATATTATTATCATTGGTAAAGTTGATACAAAGAGTAACGTTTTTTGGTGAAAAATTATCTGCTATTGGGGCTGGCCCCGTGGCCGAGCGGTTAAGTTCGCGCGCTCCACTGCAGGCAGCCCAGTGTTTCGTTGGTTCGAATCCTGGGCGCGGACATGACACTGCTCATCAAACCACGCTGAGGCAGCGTCCCACATGCCACAACTAGAAGGACCCACAACAAAGAATATACAACTATGTACCGGGGGGCTTTGGGGAGAAAAAGGAAAAAATAAAATCTTTAAAAAAAAAATTATCTGCTATTATTTTTAAAGGTACGAACATATTTCTGTGATACAGTGATAAAATTCTAGAAGGCATCCGAAATGGTCCTTAGAAAGAATACGAGAAAGCTGTTGAAGTCATGTTTCAGACAGAAAAGAGAAAATGTATGGTTAGCCCAATGGGAAGAGATGGAGGCTTTGAGCCAGAAAGGAATCAGAACTCTTTTAGCTGTATTAGGAACAAACACGCCATTAAGAAGACTTGGCTTTCGAAGTGTGTTTGAAGAGAGATGTGGTTCAAACAATAGGGAAGATCATAAGCCTCATTCACTGACTAACTAGCTGGTGAATATGCTCCAGGAAAACCAAACATGACAAAGAGAAACAGATCAAGGACAAGGATAGGTTTTTCCAGAGATCAATAGCTTGCTAATTCAGGAAGATATTAACCAAAGAAACTCTCTGGTTTCCTATTTCACATTCAAGATAACCCGGAGCCCAGAGGAGAAGGCTTCATGAACAAAATTGCTTTCTGTCTTTCCCTTAAAATAATAGTACAAGTTATCTAATTTCAAGACAACAGATGGAGGGAAGTGAAAAATCCTGCATCCCAACCCCAAGTTTGAAGGCAAGGGAAATGAAGAGGGCAGGGTGAGCGCTGACACCTGGAAGGCAAGGCACATGGGCCAGCTCCACAAGACCACAAGATAAGTGAGGGGGGGTGGTCTGGGGAGCCACTCAGGACAAAGAAGGGAGTTCTGTCACTTTAAACACCAGGAGACCGGTGCTCTGTCCCTGAACCTTGAACAGAAGCAGAGCACATGCCCAAGTCCACCCAGTTTAGGACGAATCCCACTGACCAGCTTCATGGCCAAGGAAATCAGAAGAGGCCATCTTAGAACACTCCAGCAAATTCTTCTCTTCTGAATTCTTCTGCTACCTATTATTGCAGCCTGTAGAACTCCATCCCTGTGTACAGGATTTACCAAGCAAAGAATGCATTTACAACTCCAAAAAAAGTCAAGTCACTCAAAATACAAAGAATCAAAATGAGAGAACAAGAGTTCACGCGTATGAGGATCTCAGTGAAAAACCAATTGGGAGATCTTTCTTGCCCAAATTTAAATTGGCTACGTTCTGTTATTTATTTCACCAACTTCACATACACATACACAACATCATCGTTGTCGTCATCATCATTTTAGGAAAACTTATAACTTCAGAACTTTCTTTTTGACCAAATAATTAGGATGTCGATACTCCTTGATAATCAGCTAAAAGAAAGAAAAGCTAAGTTGAATCATTCAACACTTGGCCAAAAATGTATTTTCCCACTTCTGACTGTAATATTTCTAGGATTATATTGTGCTTCAATCTAGAAAATCATTCTGAATTCACCATCAAGCATGATTTAAATCTCCTAGAAATGTTATTAGGGACCTCCGTTTGGGGCAATGTGCTCTCCTTGTTAAATTAATCACTAGCAATGTTTCTCCATGTTCTCCGGGGGGAGGTTCAGGTACACTAGGTACATGGCATAAAAGTGTCCCAAACAGAAACCATGGCATTTTGCAGGAGTTAACCCTTCTGCTGCCTCATAGCCCCACGTCCCCCTGCACAGCTCAATTTAGCATCCTACTTAAATATGAGCAAATTAAGTCCTACAAGCAACCCCAAAATAACAGTTTTTCCAGTGCAAAAGTTAAAATAGAATTTGAATAACTAGATGACTGTTTAATGGGCTATAAAAGTGTCCCATGGTACCAGGAAAGTCTTCCCAAAGCCAAATAGAAAGTTTAGGGCCTGGGAGCCAGGGGGTGGGGGATCTCTGGGCATTTCCGGGCTCCTGAGGAACAGAGCTACAGCAGGACAGGGTTGGACTATATTCAGGAAGAACCTAGAAGACCCCAAATACCAGCTTTGGGTCTTTAAAACTACACTTTCTGCTCTCAGAACTATACCCTTCACCCCACCCATGGCAGTCTCCACTCAGACCCCTCTCTGCTCAGACCCTTCTGGCCAGGGGACATGGATGTCTGTCTGTATTTCTGTCTCTGTGCCACCCTAGATGCAGGAAAGAAAGAGGGAAGAGTAGCCAAAGAAGTTCAGAACTTGGGGGAGGCAGACAGATGGGAAGAACAGCAAGTGCCAGGGAAGATAAATACAACTGGGTAAGAAAACTGCCAGTGGGCAAATCAGTAATGCCCAGCACTGTTCTAAGAATGTTACACATATCTACCCTCATTTAATCTTCACAACAAAACAAGCCTCCAAGAGAGACATGAAGATGAGACATCGGCCAGACCTGGGTGGAATTCTGGCTCCCACACCCCAGCAAGCCAGCCTCCCCATCTCTCAGTTTCCTCCTATATGAAACGCGGTAACCATCCCTACCTGGGATGGTTGTGAAAATTAGAGATAATGAACTTAAGTGCCTACCAGCGGCTGTTATTAGTGTAATTAATCAGATTAAAATAATCAGAAGTGAAGAACAAAAGAAAGAGTTGTAATTGAATAGAAATGGCAACAAAGAAGCAGTAATGGAAACAGGGCACAAAAGCCCCCACCAGCAGGCACTCACTCCGGGAGAGAAAGGGAGTGAAGAGAGCCTGCATTTGGCTCCCCACTTTGTGTGTCCCTGGGCAACTCCTGTAAACTCTCTGAGTTTCCATGTCCACCTCTACCCAGTGGGAGTGCCCATGTGGCAGGATGGTTGTGAGGACCACAGGAGGGGATGGCACCTGAGTTTATGCAAATGTGCGCATCTGCTTGGTAGGAGGGAAGTCCAAGTCCCTTGATTCCACTTTTCAGGGGGACTTAAAACACTCAACGAGAAGAACGATGCCAAAGCCAGGCAATTACCGACTGCAGAATCATTAAATAGCATGTGCCTCCTTTGGTCACCGTTAACAGAATCTAATTAATTCAATCTGACATCGAAGGTTCGCTTCAGGCGAAGCTCCCACAACTTCCACCCTTTAAACCATCCCTGTACCTGCTTTGTGCTTCCCTCCCAATTTATGCTTCTGTTTATTCCTCTCTGGAATGTTGTTGCCTTTCATCTCCAACTGACCATATCCTGGTCATCCTTGAAAACGCAGCTGAAATGCTGCCTCTGCATGAGGAAGTGATTCCTGCCTCCCTACACTACTGCATCATCCTTCCCAAACTGCTCACCCTACCGGGCACTTTCCTGTATTATGATGGATCACTGGCGTGGATGCCCTCTCTCCCACCAAGCAACAAGCTCGAGGATGACAGGCAATGTGTCTTCTCATCCTTTATGGAGACCTGCCTCACCTTAGAACTCGGGGCCTTTCACTCGGCAAATGTATAAAACGTATGTAATAATGCAGAAATTCTTTTGACCTAATATCTTTTTTGAATCCTTACAACAGTAGTTGACATATTTTAAGATTAAAAAGTATTTGAGATACAAAGTAAAAATAATGTAAAGCACTATGATCATAACACAAGTTTATGTGGGGGGAAAAATGAAGATGAGAAAATACATTCTGAGGCTTCTGCTTTCCAAAGGAGAGTTAACTCATTAAAGGTGGACTGAAAGTGGGTTACTTATTTTTTAAAATGCATTTTGCCTCACTGGCCTCAGTCACCTAAGAAAATGCTTCCTGGAGAGGGACAGCCTCAGCCCAAAGGAAGGAGGACACAGGGCGTTCCTGACGCAGCTGCAGGCACTCAGGTGTCCCTGGTCCTCTTCCATGCACCTCATGAGTCAGGCGTGCGCCAGGGTCTGTGCCACTGCCAAGGCGCATCTCTCTCCTCCAGCATCCAGGGCTTTGACCATTTTAGCCTAGGTGCTCGCCTGCGCCTCTCTCCCTGTGGGTGAGATCAATCAACTTCAGCCTACTCGCCTCCTCCCTCAATAAACAGGTCTCGACTGTGGCAGAGGGCTGTCTCACTTGGCATCTGAGGCAGAAATAAGCAGCAAATCGCTAAGTTCCTACGGGCTAACACCTAGGGGCAATTTCAAGGCCAAGGCCCGCTTAAGAACGAAAGCAAGAAACTGATCCTCCAGAGGTCCCTTTTGACCAGAAGAAGCTGCTCTATCTGTTGCCCCTGTCCTGGTCCGCGACCCAGAGGTCAACTCGCCCACCCGGACATCGTCCGGGGCCTCCCCTCCCGATCGCCCCCGCCCCACCCCGCGGGTCCACCTGGCTCACCAATCTTGGCCAGGGAGGCCAGCAGGATCCACAGGGTGATCTCGAAGGGGATCTGCACGTGGGGGTAATCCAGGGTGAACACGGGTAATCGACTCTCCTCGAACGGCGTCGTTCCGGGAGCCACCACGCTCGCGGGGCTGGGCGGGCTGGAGCTGGTGCCCATGGCTCTGGGCTCGTCCAGCAGGGTCTCAGCCAGGGTGCCCGCCGGCCCCGCCACCTGCAGGAGCAGCAGCAGCAGCAGCAGCGGCGGCGGCGGTGGCGCCCTCAGGCTCCGCCCGGTGCCTGCCGGCTCCATGGGCTCGGCTCCCGGCGCGGACGACGAGTCGGGCGCTCTGCCCTCCGCGCGCTCAGCGCATCGCCCCGGGCAGCGCCGCCCCTCGGGCCCGCACCCTGCGGGGCAGCGACAGCCCCCCGCCGCCGCCGCGGAACCGGGGCTCTGCAGCCGAGGGGCTCGGGCCGCGCTGCGAGCGGGCACACTTCCCGGCCGGGCGCGCACGGCGACTCGAGGCCACTGCGCGGACGCGCGGCCGCCCTCAGC
>NC_060271.1:55151884-55250082 GCF_021613505.1 Equus quagga
ACCCTGTCGCCAGCACAGCGCGCCAAGACCCGCCACCCCCGGAGCCAGCGAGTTCTGGGCGGACTCGCCGGGCCGGGCGCAAGGTGGCCCGAGCTGTCCCCGCCCCGGAGGCAGCGTCGGGCGTCCATCCAGTGAAGGGGCCGGCGCGCCCCACGCGTCGCGCCCTTTCCCCCGCAGGCTCCTGCGAGGGGACACCCCGGTCCGCGGGCGCGCGGGGAGGCGCCGCGGGCTCGGGTCGGGAGGAGAAGCCTGGTCCGCGGGGCGGGGGAGCCACCAGCCCAGTCGGGACACGCTACTGAGCTCTGTGGATGGTACAGAAATTGAGAAAAGCCTCATTTTGTTCCCCCTCCGAGTTATCAAATCGCATACAAGGCATTCTCTCTGCGCGCTGAAACTCCCTGTGCAGAGCTCAGGGTTCCCACGCTCCCGCGGAACCCTTTCTTTTCCACCTTGTGCCAGTTTCGCTCATTGTCCTCACTGTCGCTTCCACTTTACTTCTCCCTGCCCCCGGTCACGGAAAAGAAAAACATCTTTCTCCGTTTTCAGGCTTAGAGGTGTACATGCCCGACAGCAACAGAAATATAATTATTTTGTGGAAAACCAGTGATTTGCCTAGCTCGGATTGACTTGCTCCGCTAATTACAGGACGGCTTGTGGTTAGGAGAGGCAAGGGGAGGAAGCGCGATTCTCCCTGGATCTAAAAGCTGGGTCTTCCAGCGCCAACCTCCTCGCCTTCCCAGCGCAGCCTCCTCACAAGGGCGTCCTGTACTTCCCCGGTGGCCGTCCTGTTGTCCCAGCATCTTTATCACCAGAAACTGAAACGAACATGATAGCAGACCAGCTGTCACTCAACCGAAATAGTTTTCCTTTCGATGTTTCGGAAATAAAATCCTTTTCTTTTCTCAAATTTTTAATGTATCAAAAGATGGCTCCCCGTATTAAACACGGGGCAGTTCAACATTCAAAGCAGGTGTTTTTTTCAAAGTTCTAATACAGGGAATCTATGAGACGTCAGCAGAGGGCCCAGGAAAAAAATCCTCCACCTGAATGGAAGCGTCAGGAGCAGTCATCTTGGACCTTGACGGTAATGCAGGGACAAGTCCAGGGTAAAATGGCAGAAGGATTCCGGGAGATGGCACAGAGCCCCTCAGGTAATATTTTATACAGCATCAGCGTTTCAAAAGTGCAAGAGAATTGAATGCAAGTGTGCTCTATCTTCTTAAAAAGAACCATTGAGCCATCCAAAACTCCACCTCCCCTTCTCTCTTCCCTGGAAATGTTCACTAAAGGGATGTGCATGTGCTCAGCATTCCCTGTGAGAAAGGAGCAGCGGACAATAACTGCTCTTTTTAATTGCATATTTCTACATGGGAGGCTCCATGCAAGGCGCTTTACTTGTATTTTCTGTTAATCATCACAAGAATCCAAATAAATCAACAGACATTCTTGTACCCATTTCGTAAGTGAAGAATCATAGACAAGAAATGCCTCAAAACGAACCAGCAAACAGAGGTACCCACGTTTACAAGTCAAAGAAGGGTCCAGAAGGAATTCATGTCAGGCCTGTCCATGCTAACACTGGTTCCATCCCACTGTCCACCCCAGGACTAGTTGCCCAAAAACAGCAGGTTATTTTCTCAGGTGCTTTTAAATAGAACAGTAGAGAATATTTTAGGAATTGTCCACAAAGCCATAGCAGAATAAAGTTTTATTTACAGTAAGTGAATCAGGCCAGTTCTGCAAGTTTAGTGAAATAATGGTAGGACAAGGGCCCATTCAGACAGTAATTTCTAGGAGTTTGAGTCATGTAAGGCTTTTAAGACTGACAGTGCATTATAAACAAGAAGATGAATGACAGATCTGTGTTTTTGGGCCCTTTCTCCCCAAGTGGCTGTAGAGAGTCCAGACTCTAGTGTCACTTTAACTTTATAAATCTGTGCTGTTGTAGTTAGAGGCTATCAACTTTTTCTTCTTTTTTGTTTATTCTGATAAATGGAAGATGAAGGACTTAGTTTTAAAAACTCTTTTCATCTTTGCCCTAAAGCAAATAAGAAAGAGTTAAATCAAACCCCAGGCTCACTAGGAGCTCAGGCTTTAAAAGTGACAACACCTCCCATTACTGTCCTCATGGAATGACTGGAGGCGAGATCATGTCTCTGTGAAGTTAAAATTCTCGAGTGGCTTCTCAGGGCCATTTGGAAAGACTAAATTCCTACACTGACTTACCTGACGACCTCTGCCTTCCTCGCCCACTACCTCACTCACACACACACTCACACAGACACACACACACACCCTGCCCCCCTCCTCAGTGCTCCATTTATTCTGACCAATGTTCCAGGCTCCCTCTCACCTCCGGGGCTTCGCACATTCTGTTCCCTGTGCAGGGTAGCCTTTTCTCCTCTCCGCCCTTCACCTTGTTAACTCCTCCTAGGGTCTCAGTCAAAGGTGACCAACTCAAGGAAGCCTCACCTGGTCCCTGCCTGTCTGGACTAATTAGGGTCCCCTTTTACGCCCTTTGATGTCTCCCATACCTTTCTTCTTAGCACTTAATCATTTTGCTTTTCTCTGGCTACACTGAAAGCTCCGCAAAGGTGAGGACAATCTGATTCACTCTTTTATCCTTAATTCCTAGCACGGAGCCTCGAGCACAGTGAGCGTGCACTAAGTGTGTGTTGGATGAATGGCTGTGTGCTTTGACCAGGGATTGACAGCTCTCCTGCCTTGGGGACCTGGGCTGCAGGCCTTTCTCATGGTCGCACCAGTTGCAGGATATCTATGAGACGTTCCACACGAAATGCTTCCCTCCAATGGTCCCTGAGTCGAAATTTGAGATCTCACATCTCCTTTTTTCCTTTCTATCCAAGTGATGTGGAAATCCATTCACATGACAGGATTTCTAAATATTTTCCTGCATAGTAACTGCCTGATTTGAGACTGAGCTTCAGGTAGTAGCGTAGAAGTGTTGACTAGGAACTCATGAAGCCTCTCAGAGAAACTGGCAAATCTCCTCTTCTCCCCTTCATCTAAAGTGGTCTGTTAGAATTTTAATGTGTGTAATGGAATCCTCTCACAGGAGTAACTCTCCTGAATCATCCAGTCATCAGGCAGAACAGGATCTCGGGTGTCACTAAAAATCACAAAAGGTTTTGGAATTTAGCTTCAGAGGAAGTGCACCTTAAAAAATAAAAATATGAACTCTGCAGAGGAGATTAGGATCATGGCCCAGCGCGAGGCTGGTCTCAAATCTCCCTCCCGCCCTGGAAGGCTCGGGACGACCTGGGATTTGACTTGGCGTCTCTTGCCACACAGAGCTTGGATCTTAGTGACCTTGTTGACTGTTGAAGCCCCAGGAGCTTGTGTGCGAAGGAGCAGGCAGGGATCTAACCCCACTAGCAAACAACTCCAGAAGGCTTAGTGTATTATCCCTATTTTGCAAATGTAGCCTGGAGGCTGACAGAGAGCAGTCATTGGTGCGTAAGTGGCAGTGGCTCCCCTGCACCACAGGGCGGCGCCAGCACCCTCTCCAAGCGTCAGCGGCTCCCTTAGCATCCAGTGGGCTGTGTGCACTTGATCAGGAGATAGGGAGCGGCAAATGGCTCCATCATTAGTTACTAGGTTAATGTTCAAGGGAGTACCTAGTAATAGAAAATAGTTAGAACTGATGTTTCACACTATTTTTAAAAATATTCATATTGTAACTCCCCCTTCTTTGAAATCTGCATTGTACAACCACTAACACTTAGTTTTGTATAGTAATGATATTTCAGTTCAAAATCCTTGCCTATGAAAAGTCGGCACTCATAGTATTGTTGACTTGGTGATTATATTATTATATTGGAAAGTCTCAAAGTCTAAATAAGCCTCATTTTTTTAAAGATTTAGTCCTCAGCAAAAACCTGGAGCCCTGTTCTTAGAGAGCAGCCCTGTGAGGGAGCAGGCAAGGCTGTGAACGTCTTATTGACGTGCAAGGAATTAAATGCTTTTCTCTCGTTTTAGCCAGATATATTTGTTTCATCTCAGCAGAGAAGTGTTTTGCTGTCTGCAAAGCTACTTTCTGCAAATTCAAGCTTCTAAATAAGAGTGGTACTTTTAATATTGAAATCTAGTATATTTAAAATAAGGTACTGTCTTCAGATATTCAGCCACTGAGTTTTTCAGAGCCTCAGTTTTCCTCCATAAAGTAAGAGACTTGGAATAAGAAACTTTGTATTTCTTTATAAAAGGCTTCACGAAGCTAGAATTTGAATCCAACACATCTGCGTAAAAGGGACACACACCTACATTCTCCTGGTCACCTGCATCACACACCTGCATCATGCTCCTCAGGCATTGTGATGTCACGTGTGGGAGGAGAGACTCTTGTCCTTTAAACTCTGCCACATTGTCTCTGAATTCTGATGCGCAGTACAGTGAGAAAGCAAAAAGACAACACCTAGGAACTTCTGAACAGTATCTCCTTAGTACATACAAGGCACACTCATTCAGCAATTCAACAAGTGTTTGTAGAGTTTCTACGGTTGGTAGGCACCTGCAACTAAAACTCTCTTTGTACCTTTGGGGACCCGATAAACAAGAGTACTTCAAGTGATTGTAGAGGAGGAAGAATAATTTTCCCTCTACCCTTCTGAGTTTCTAGCTGAGTTGTTGTTAGTGCCGTCGAGTCTGTTCCAACTCCTAGGACCCTGTAGATAGCAGAGCGGAGTCCTGCCGGGTCTTTTTGCTCCATCCTCTCACCTTCCGGTGCTGTGTCAGACAATGCTCCGCTGCTATTCACAGGATTTTCATGGCAAATCTTTTTGAAAGTGGCTGGCCAGATCCTTCTTTCTAGTCTGTCTTAGTCTGGAAGTTCCGCTGAAACCTGTCCACCATGGGTGACCCTGCTGCTGTTTGAAATACCAGTGGCATAGCCTTCAACATCACAGCAACATGCAGCTACCACAGTATGACAACCCAAAGACAGGTGGTGTGATTCCCTGACCTGGAAACGAACCCAGGCCGCAGCGGTGAGAGCGCTGAATCTTCACCACCAGACCCCCAAGGCTGGCCTTGTAGCTGAGACCCCTGTAATAAAAGGTTAACGAGAGGAAAACAGAGGTTTATTAACATGTATTCCTAATGTATACCTCGGAAATATCCAGGGGAAAATGAGTCTCTCTCTGGGACGGCTTAGAATTCAGGATGAAATATCCTCTTTGTAGGGAAGGGGAGGGGTTGTAGCCTCTTAGAGGAGAGTAAGTGACTTTTAGGAAAGATGAATGGGCCCTGAGAAGAACAGATGGGAGATATGATAGTTTGTGACACAGCTTGTCTGGTGCCAACTTCTGGTCTCCTGTTCTGTGACGAGTCCATCTTTCCCGGGTGATGAAACTTCCAGGGAGAAGATTTATGAGAGTCGAGTACTTAGGAGGGTCTGTCTTTGGGCAGAGAAGGGGAGTTCTGAGACAGCCTCTCCCTGAATTTGCTGTTTTTCAAGTGCCTACAGCTCAAAATCATCAATACACCAAAGTGGCATATTTTGGGGTGGCATATTCCGCTACCCTTCAGGATCATGGCAAAGACATTTCTAGAAACAGTTTAAAACAAGGAGTACTTTTGCAAATGTAGATTTTGTTTAGTATTCTTGAATTTAATCAACTGCTACAATACCGGAAATAGACAGAAATCTGACCAAAGCTGGAAATAAAGAAAGCAGAGTCTAAACCACCAGTCTTCCTGCAAGCGTCTTAATTCACTACCTACTGCTTTTTGCTCTTGAGTAATTCCTTAAAGCTTTTGAGTTTCCATTTATCTGTCCAAAGGTGACTAAAAAGCATGCTTGCGAAACCTTATTTGAGAAGAGTTCACTCTGAGAAGATCTTATCAGCTGCTTCAGTGTGAACTCTGGCCCAGACTGCTCACAGGGGACTGTTTCTATGGTTTCCTTCCCCAAGGGGGAGGAGCAAAATATATATACCTCTGAATCTCCACGCTTCCTACAGTCCTGAGCTTCTATAATTCTTTTTATCAGTCTTAAAACCTGAAAACATCTTGAAGAGACAACATTAGTTTAAACTAGAATGTGCTAAGCATTCATTTTTGCAGGAGTTACAGAGATGGACCATATGAACCTTGCCCTTGAGAACTACATAGTGTGATAGAATAGACAGAATAATAACAATAGGTCACATTTACTGAGCACATGGAATGAGCAAGGCTCTTTTTCAAACACTGTATCTATTGTCTCATTAAATACTCATAATACCTTAAAATTATAGATATTATTAATACAGCCCATTTCACAAATGGGGAAGCTAAAGACAGAAAAGTTATGCAACTTGCCCAAGGTCACACAGGTGATCAAGCTTTGAATACAGGCAATTTGACCCCAGAGGCTACACCGTAAACACAATACTATAGAACATTGATGATGATGATGACAGTGATGGTGATAATGGGGATGATGATTGTGGTGGTGGTGGTAATGATGGTGGTGATGGTGACGGTAGTGATGGTGATTACGATGGTGATTATCATGATGGATGATGGTGATGATCATGATGGACGGTGGTGATAATGATGATGATGGTGAAGAATGATGGTACTATGATGATGATGATGATGATGGTGGTGGTGGTGGTGGTGGTAATGATGATGGTGATGTTAATTATGATGTCAACGTGAATTTAAAGGTTTCAGTATGTTTTTTTTACTCACTAGTCACCAACAATTCTATGTGATGAGTATTATTTCCCACAGTTTAGATATAAGAAATGTGAAACTCAGAAAAGTTAAGAAAGGTAATCAAAAGCTCTTCAGCCTCTAACTGACAGAGCTAAAACTAGAGCACAAGTTTCCTTCCACTCTTCTAGGCTGTGCATACATAGCCATGCCTCAAATGTGATAGAAGCCACAAGAGAAATATCTATGAGTGGCTGTGGGAATAGGGAGGAAGGAGGTGCCTTTGCACAGAGGGCTCTGGGGGCCCTGACAAGGACATTGGCCTTTACACTAGGGTGGGAGGTCTTTGAAAAGTTTAAGCAGAAACAAATGAGAGGATATGGCTTTCATTTTAGCAGGATTCCTCAAGTTCTTGCCTTGAGAATGGACTTTAGGGGAGCAAGGACAAAAGCAGATATGCAGGTTAGGAGGCTTTTAAAATAATCCAGACAACAGATGATGCTAGTTTGACTCAGTGTATTGGCAATAGGAGTGGTAAGAAGTGGTTGGATTCTGAAGATATTTGACTTCTGGATGTATTTTGAAGGTAGAGCTAACATTATTACCTGAAAGACCAGATTTGGAGAGTCAGAGAAAAAGAAGAATCTAGATTAACTTTAAGCTTTTTTCTCTGAGCCACTGGAAGAATGGATTTGCCTTCAGAAAGTTCCATTTCTTTAGCACAGACAGGGAAGGCTGTGGAGGAGCTGGTTTAGGGAGGTGTTTCTCAGGAACTTTTGGAGATGTTAAGCTTCCACTGCCTCTTAAATCTCCAGGTGGAGATGCCAAAGACAGTGAAACATCTAGGTTCAGGATTTAAGGGAGAGGCTTAGAACAGATACGTAAATCTGTGAGTCATCAGCCAATAGATGGGTGTCTTAATTAAGGTAATATTGGTTGTTATTACAGAAAAACAGAGGCCCCTAAGTGACAGAGCTGAAACTCAAACCTAAAACCTTACTGGCTTAAATTAATAGAATTTTCTCCTTCTTTTAAAGCCCAAACCACAGTCGGGAATGGGGAAAGCTCGGAGGAGGGGTTCACACGAAGTCATTCAGGGACCTAGGCTAATTGAGGTTGCCAGCTGGTATCATCACCCCACTGGTATTGAGGAAAAAGAAATAATGCCCACGGGAAATTTTGAGGAGTACAGATTATTTCTGCTCGTATTCTGTTGGCAAGAACTAGACTAGTGGTCACAAATAGATCTGAGAAGACCTTGGAAATATGATCTCTAGCTGGGCAGTTTTTTCCTAAGCAACAGCTGTCACTAAGGAAGGGGTACAGTAGCCTTTGGCAGTTAGCTGGTCACCTCTTCCATGGTAGCACTGAGACCACCTATGCAGAGAGTGTAGGAGAAAAGAAGTGAGGTCCAAGGACTGAGCCATAGGACGCGCTAACACTTGGAGGTTGGGGAGCTGATGAAGAACCTGTTAAAAAAAAAGATTGGGAATGAACGTTGAGAAAATACGAGGAAACCCAGGTGGGTGCTATATCCTGGAAGGCAAAGGAAGAGAGTATTTCATGACAGGAGCATGATTAACTGTATCAAATGCCACTGATGCATCAAGTAAGATAAGGACGAGGACAGGGCCTTTGAAAAATAAATATGGAGGTTTAGGGACCTTGAGAAGAATGATTTTTGTAGAGCGGTGGATGTAAAATCCTGACAGCTTCAAGAGAGAAGTAGAGAGAGAAGTTGAAGGTGGTGAGTTTCAACATCTGTTTCAAGGGATTTTACTGTCTTGGGATGGAATAAATAGGACAGGAGCCAGAGCGAAACACTGGGCCAAAAAAAGAAAAATCTGTAAAGATTCGGTTAATAACAACATATTTGCATATTGATGGGAATGATACAGTGAAATGGGAAAAGAATGACTTAGCAGAAAAAAAGGGAAATGCTGAAGCACTGTCCTGGTGAGACGAGAGGATGGTATCTAGTGTGCCGGGAGAGCAGTTGGGCTTGGCTGGGAGCAAGGAGTTTATCCACAGCAGCAAGAGAAGAAGGGCACAGATACAGGTCAGCGAGCATTTGTGATGAGAGCGGCTTACGAAATGCTGGTCTAATCGCTTCAATTCTTCAGCGAGAGCGAGGATGGGGAAAGAGGCACTGGACATATGAGGAGAAAAATGAAAATATGAAATATTTGTCAAGAAGAATGGAAGAGAGAATGACTAGGCATATAAATTATGACTTCCAAACAGAATTAGAACATACTTGAGGTTAATAACCATGAATATAAAATGGGATAAGTCAGCTCAATGGTGTGTTTTCTGTATCTCCACTCTTGTACAGGTGCAGGCATGCAGTGGGCAGATATCAGATTAACCGACATGGTAGGTTCATCAGGCATATAGGAAAGAGCAAGTTGAGTGCTTGTGCAAGGGCATGGTGTAATGGTGGGTCACGTCATTCAAGTCAGGTCGGATCAATGGATTGCAGGTGCCAGTGGAGGCAAAGAGTGATGCAGTTGGGACATTAGAGGAAGTGAACTGGAAAGATAAGAAGGTGGATTAAAAAGTGGAATGTTTAAAATTTGAATTTATCTATTTATGAATTTGTTTATTTTAATGAATACTTCGGTTTATGACAAAAGGCCTGCAAAATGTTGATGTCATTAATTTGTCAAATGTGTCCATCCATTGATTTATTCATTCAACAAATGATTATTCAACTGAATTTTTTTAACTTTGTGATAGACAGCAGGATTGTACAACATGAAGTATTTTAACTAACGGAGCTCACTTTCTCATCGGTTGGCATAAATCTTACGTGGTGATTCAAGTTTGAAGAGATTTCTGACTCTAAAAAGAAATGAACAGCCTATAAGATACTGGCCTGGAAACTCAAATCTATAAACTGATGTAAATCACAATTGCCTTTTGCACAGGGACCCAGCCTGGGATTTCTTAAGAATTCTGTACTTGAGTAAAATGTGCTATTTGTGTTGAATAGTAACTTATCCCTAATATAAGCATTTATATTTTAAGAACTATACAAATTTAGAGCAAGATTTAAGTACCATAAAGTGCTGAATTCAGTAAAGTATTTCCAAATAATTTCCCATGTTTAATCTGAGCTGGAATTCACCCAGTCTGTTTAAAAAGATATCACCCCGACATTGCTCTAGGAACCTACTTCCTTCTGGGTCATAGACATTACTTACAGACAGTTTTGTCAATTCTGGAATTCTGAGGAATATTATACAGAGAAAAATCCTTACAGAAGGCATGATACAGCCCTTAATTAGTTGCTTACAAGCTAACCCATGGCTCTCTTTCCTGTATTCCTCCATGACACTTGCACATCCCCATCCATCGATGTGTGGGCCTCCTCTCTAAAGTGGGAGCTCCCATAGAGCAGAGGCCGTGGGGTTTGGTAGAAGGGTCGCACATTGTGGATGCTCCGTCAGTGTTTGAACAAGTGAAAAGAATCAGTGAAAACCCTTGATTTGCCCTCTGGTCATTTCTTACTTAGTTCTCAGAGTATTCCTTTTGATTGTTTATTGTTCTGTCAAATATTTGCTCCTTGCAGTTTCGTCTAAACTCTCCTTCAGTCTTTCTTACATGTTTTTCTCATCCTTGTAAAGTATACAGATGAGAAGGGGAAATTGAGCCATATGATATGCAGTTCCTGGCTTGAAACTGGCTTTTTCTACTCAGGAGCCCTGGGAACGTCCCCACAAATTCTAACTGTCCCAGTCATGGCTTCCCTCCTTCGGTGTAAGTGACTTTGTGGAATGCCAAAGAGCTATAGTGGTCTACTTCTGGAGTGGTGGGATCAGTCTTCTTCAAGCAAACGATGGGTCTTCCAGAACATCCTTCTGTTCTTTTTCATATGATTAGTAAAATAATAGAAGTTTACAATGTCATATAGAGTAGGTTCTTCAAAGCAACACTGCTTGGTGTGTCGTTGAGTTTGCCCACAGTCCAAATCTACTATGAGGCAAATGAACAATGCCATCTCGAGTGAGGCTGAAGGTGAGCAGAGATTCTGCAGTCACAGCTGTCCTCTTCGCTGATCCCAGACCAGGGGTTCGGCCGAGCGCTGCTCCACTTACACCCCAAGGACCAGGTGGCTTCTCTCTTCTTATCCCCAGGAAGGCCAACACTAAAGTTTAGGTTTAAGATGCCAATTGAGTAAATTAAAAGGAAATGAAAGGGTCAATTTATGAGAAAACCTCAACAAAAAGTATAAAAGCAATTACACACAACAATTCAGGTGAATACCAGTGCCTTTGCCCCTCTCTCTATGTTATCCTTTCCAACGGAGTTATTGCAAGGCTTCCTTCAGAAAATGACACATCTTCAATTCAAAATGCAACCTCTCCAATCCTTCTAAAATGAATCTGCTATTGCAATCGTCTCTTTATCGGCTGCCTGAGTTCCAGGACTGTGCCTTCTGCGTCTCAGAGGCCAGGACGGTGCCTGTGGTAGGGTAGGTCCTCACAGATCTTTCTAGATGAGTCAAAGCCTTGATTTTAAATATTAAACATATAAAAATTAGATCTCAAATTTAATATGTCAAAGGGAGAAACAAAATGGATGAACCTCATAAATATAAAATCAGGACCATAGGAAACCAGAACAAGGATGTTTCCTGCCATCTCATGTAAGGGTTCTATGTGTTCCCTTTTGGAAAGAGAATTGGAAATTAAGGCAAAACCATACTACACATTACTTCTAATTTGATTAATATGCTATCTACATCTTCAATTTTTACATTTTTAGAAAACAGCATATATTTCCTGTTTATGCCACAATCTCAGGGAGAGAAATTTTGCTCATTCTGGGTTTAGAGAATTGAGGTAATTCAGATACATGGTTTGCAAAGATACACAACATGGCTTCCACACAAATTATGCTTCAAATATCAAGAAAGTTTTACTCCCTAAAACCACCTTCAAATGCGTATTTTGTGATGTGCGTTTAATATATTTAATGTTCTTCTAGGTTAGAATATAGATTTAATTTTATGAAAAATACTATAATAGCCTTGAAGAGAACTGTAACGTAGGCCAACTAACAAATGTATGGTCTCCTGTATTAGAAATAATGATAACAATAATAATAATGCCTTTCTAGTGGATTGTAAAAGTATGTGTCCACTAAACTACACAAACAGGCTGTAAACACCCAAAGAGTGATTCATTTATGAAAAGCAATGTGGTGTCATCAACATAAATGACTCAAATATGCATGCTCACTGGCCCTGGAAATGAAATTTCACATCACAGCGAGGCTCCCTGAGAACTCCACTGAGGCAATAAATTCATCCTTCTGTAAATAGTCCCTTTTCTGGAATAATTGACCAAGTATTAGACTTGGTTGTTTATCAGTGCTTATTATTGTGACCTTTGACCATTCCTTTGATGATTCAACATAAATTTTATACTTATAGTTATCATATTTTTGTCTGGATTGTTCTTTAACTTTATAAGTGTGAATATCTTTTTTATCCTAGAATTAGTTGAAAAGAAAGTGACACATATAAAAATGAAGGAATGGCAAAGAAAACACAGTAGTTGTCATGAACGTGCCTGATTCCTATGTGGGTCTTTATGTGGGCCCATTTCTACAGCTTCCCAGGCCTTGATTTCTTTATTTCTTTACGAAATCGGAGTAAAAATGTCTACTTTAGAGAGCTGCTATAAGGATTGATTGTGAAAACGCGTGTTTAAGCACCTAGTGTAGGTTTGCACAGGGTACAAGCGTCCCCCATACTTGGTCCCTGGAGGTCCCTGCCAGCCCCAAGATTCTCTGTATCACCTAATGCACTGTTTAATGACCATCGATATTGTTCAATAACACTTGGGTCCCATATGAATCCCAGGGAACCATAAGAATACACATTTAGACTAGGCCTCATTGCACTTTCATAGGGGGTGCCAGTCTGAACTGGTGGAAACATAACTCCTTCACAAGTGTGATTAGGAAATGGAATGCTTTATCTTTATGGATTCAAGGGACTTAAATTGTCAATCATTCAAAATTAATTGTGATTGTGATCTTACTTGTATTTTTCTAATTACTTAGGCACTTATGGAAGCAATCAGAAGGAAATCAAAATAATGGTGGTGAGGGGCAATTGGTCAAAGCACTAGTCTATACTGTGTACTCAATCTACCATTTTCCTTTGAATCTATAGGAACATTGGACATCAAGAAAGGCTAAATCCTATTGAGTACGTAAATACGAAATCAATTTCAGTTCTACGAGACTTAATTTCAGGTCTATTTAGTTTTAAATTCAGATCTATTCACGTTTGAGTTCTGGATTAAATTCATGTCTACTCAGATTCATTTCCAACTGCTGGAAAACTCTGACACAGTTACTAAGCTGAGGAGTTCCAGGAACCCTGTGTAGTCCTTGCAATTAAACGTTAGCAGCAAGGACTTTCAACAAAAACTTATTGGAATATGTGCGCTATAGCCATCAAAGGGGCTGAAAGTCCCCCTGGGCCTGGGACACTGTTTTCCCAGATGTTCATGTTTAGTTACTACATCACAGTGTGAACCAGATGATCCAGGCTTATAAACTGAAGCCAAATGAGTCGCTGAAACTGACAGGGCTCAGATGCCTTTTTAGTCATACTAAGAGTGGGATTGACAGTCTGCACTGTACTAAATCGTAAGAAAACAAGGAAGTGAAATGTCCATATGCCAGTCCGAGGGAATAGCATCTTCATGTCCTCTGCTTTCATCAGCAAATCTCTGGGTAACTGACTGAAAAAGAAAGAGCTGGGTCTTCCTCTTCCGGGGGAAAATTACACACACACACACACACACACACACACACACACACGCATGCACAATCTTTTCCGTTCCAACACCTGAAAGAGAATGCGGTCCTAAAAAAATGCACTGACAATCAAAATCAGTGCCATATCCAAGTAAAGAATTCTGACCTCCTGACTCGTAGCTTGGTCTCTTCCCATTCAGCTTACTGATCCTGGTAGCTTGATGGTGCAAAAGGCTAATGTACCTTAAACATTTCCAGGTGTCTGTCTGGGATTGACTGGGAAATTCTCTGTATGAATATGTGGTCTAAATAAAGACTCTACATGAATAAAACAGAATCACAGATGTTGTTTAGATATAATGAGATTCCACACTCCTGGAATGTCATTATGATATATTATATTTTTATCAGGGGAAACGAGATTTAGGAGGAAAGAGCTAAGGACAGAAGAGAAACTCAAATGATTTTTCTCATCCCAAAGAATACGGGAACAGCCTGGTCTATACTCCTGATGGACGGAAAGGAAAGACTTCTGAAAAGTTCTTGTTGATTTTCCACAAAAATATAGACTCACCCAGAAGTTGAAGTAAAATCTAGCTAAACCCAAGAAACTTTATTTTGTAACAGCCACATGTACACACACGCTCACACGCACACAACCCCCTGGCTCAGCCGCGGCCCGGATTCTCAGCAGGGCAGCCAGGCAGGGCCTCTACTGACAGCAGCACCTGCTGTCCTTCATGCCCTGTCTTCTAGCCTCCCACAGCCCTGCCCGCCCCTCCGAGGGAAAACAGCTGCAGAGGCGGCGGCAGTGACCAAGCGCCACAGTTCCCATGTGGTAGAGCTTAGGAGCAAAGGTCAGCTGTGAGAGGAAGCTTACAGTTGTTGATAAGGAGGAGACCAAATTCGGACAGAAATCTCAACCCAGTTTTGTCCCCTGTTCTCTGTTTTACTCACTTAATGATGTCCCTACTATTTTTTAAACTTCAGGTGCCTGTCCACTAAGTGGAAAAATTTAAAATTACATCTGGACGAATTCAAGTAAAAGGAAAGAAATGGTATGCCAATTATCATGCTTTCCCCCCCCTAAATTACCTGTATAATTAGCTCATTTTTCTATTAAGTTTTTCTGATGGAGACCTGACCTTCAAGGTCACCCCAGTAAAGGGAGTCACTCCCCTGGATGACTCTAGTTTTGTGTGTGGTCCGTATCACAAATTGTATTTAAGTGCATAATACAGGTTCTTACATTACTCATTTCTTCATCAATTCTGTATGTTTATGTGTTCTGTCTTCCCCTTTATAGTTTTTCAAAAGAGAGTGAGGAAACTAAAACGATCCTTTACAGTAGGCGGGGACTGGGCTATGTGCTTTTCACAGATTTTTCTCAAGGTAAGTCTATATCTTCCTACTCCTCCCTCTTCCTCTTCCTTTTGCTCCTCCTCTCTCTTTCCTTTCACACACACATGCACACAGACACATGCACACACCTCAGTCTGAGCCATGTATAGAGAATTAAATGATTCTATCTGATGAGAATATATCGATATCTGGCTTACTCCATCATCTATCTATCTATCTATCTATCTATCTATCTACCTACCTATCTACCTACCTATCTATCTCCATCCCCGTAACTTTTCCACCTTTCAACGAGGAGGTGAGCTTCCTTTTCTTTACAATCCAATCCAAGTCTAATGTGCTCCAGGGTTTTACTGTATTTTCTTTTTTTTTAAAGGTTAACACCTGAATTAACATCTGTTGCTAATCTTCTTTTTTTCCTTCTTCTTCTCTCCAAAGCCCCCCAGGACATAGTTGTATGTTCTAGTTGTGAGTGCCTCTGGTTGTGCTATGTGGGACGCCGCCTCAGCATGGCCTGAGGAGTGGTGCCATGTCCACGCCCAGGGTCCAAACTGCTAAACCCTGGGCCGCTGAAGCAGAGTGCGCGAACGTAACTACTCGGTCACCCACCGGGCTGGCCCTTTACTGTATTTTCAGCTGGTCAGAAAGTGCCCTCAGATTGCTCCCAACTTCTTCATACCATTAACCTCATTTGCTGTCGTTCTAAAGAGGAGATATTATAGGACTTAGGCTTGTAACAATGACAAGGAAAACCTGGAAATTAGACTTTAAGGGGAAAAACAGGATATGTCCATTTACCTAAAAATAGCGGTTAAGCTGTGTTCACAAGAACAAATTATTTGGCTTATATTTAAATCACTTTTAACAACTGATGTGGCTCATTACCTGACTGAGTCATAGTTAGCCTGACTGTGAAGACAGCCGAAATATATGAAACATTTTGGTTCATTCACTGTGTGTATATTCAGCTCAAGGCAAGGGTTACTTTATTTTTGAAAAACATGCCTCTATTGCAATCCAGTTCTTACTATTGAAGAACCAGTTCTTATAACCTGTTCTTAAATTCACAGATATCAAACAAAGCTGTAAAACCAGTTCCTCTATTAGGCTGGAATAAGACAAGAGTTTACTTATATGAATCTTTTTATTAGACTAGGTAATTGCCTCTGTAAGGAGACCTACATTCTTCTACTGGTTCCTGGGTTCCACCTTTTATAACTAAATTGCTCTCATTTAAACTACCCATAACTCGTTGGCCACAGGATGTTTCATCATAATTTATGAATTTAATGGCAGCCTTATGTTTCTAACCAATATCTCAGTGTGTTTCTATCCCGAGATGTGTTTACACCCTGAGAAATGGGAAACTGCTTCATTAGGCATGGCTGTACCTTGATCCAAAAGGCTGTGGTTGAAATGATGTCTGTTTAAAGGTGTATTTCCCAAACAGATGTATTCACATATAAAATGTTGACCTATACCAATTTCTTCAAAAATTTTGAAAGGATCATGGTAAATCAGCATATCACTATATAGGATATATCCCTAGGTATTTGAACATAGAGGATAAGAAAAATAAATTCACTAAGTCCATTGAAGTCACCTGAAAATAAGCAGAAGAATATCAACAAGAGATTGAACAATTAAATGCACATTGTTATGGGAAAATTCATTTTTATTTCTTTACCATTAACTACAGAGTTGATTACATTTGAGAAGCATCCAAAACTAACTAAAATTCTGAATTTTTCAATCAATTCTAGGAAAATTTTAAAATACAAAATAAGGAGTTGATTTTGAGCAAAATAAATCTAATATCCTCAAATCTCCTGCTCCATTGTCCTTCTGGCCGGCACCACGCTTGGCAGAACCCTTACCTGGATCAAGCCAAACGTCTGCTTTCTCTGTAGGTGCGCCCACGAGTGGGTGGAAAACAGCACAGCTGTTAAGATTTGGGACATGATCAATTCACAATATCCCACTACTCCGGGGCCCTTAATGCTGCCAGGACAATAATTCGGTTTCTTTTCCAGTTTTTGCCAGATTTTTTCAGCTTTCTCTACTTTCTTCAAGAGCGATACTTCACCTCCTCCCCACAACACTCTACCTTCCTTTTTTTTTTAAAAAAGGAAAACCAACAACAAGAACTCTCTCACATAGACCAGATGAACCATTTATTTGCTTCTGTCCCCATCTTTTTTCCTACTGACAAGGACCTCAGTTCCTATCTAAATGCTGTTCTTCCACCTGAGCTTCAACTCTCATTCTCTTGGGTCTTGCTGAAAACATAACTAGGCTGATTATTCCCTTCCTCTTTGCTGCTCAGTCCCTCCCGCCCTACAAGCGGGCATCCACACTTCCTCCATCGCCTTCCTCCCGTGGCTTTGACTGCAAGGTCTCCTCAGCTGTCCACCCTTTAATTGTTGAGCTGTTGATTGGTAGCCCTCATCATCCTGCCCTCTTCTTATATTCTCTGTGTTTTCACCCTCTCCCTTGGTGTTCCAATCTGACATTGCTTGTGGTATGTAATTCCACCACCAGCCCTGAATTCTCTACTGAACTTCGGATTCGTAGGTACTGCTACCTGCAAGACAATGCCTCCTGGATACTTCACAGGTGTTAAAAACGCCAGGCCTAAAATGGAGTTGCTTATGGTGAGCCCCACATCACGAAACCAAGATTTAACTTGATTACAGTTTTGGCTCTCCCAGAAATGAAATCTTAAACCAGTCAATCAGGAATCACCTGATCAACACTAATTAGAAAATCCACCTGATAGACTCCTGACATCCCTTAACAGAGTATAGTATATGCATAGTGTAACTTCCCTGTTCCTGCTCCGTTCTGCCTGTAGAAGTCTTTCATTTTGTACAGCTCCTCGGAGCTCCTTTCTATCTGCTACATTGGATGCTGCTCGATTTGAATTGATTTCTGCTCAAGCAAACTCTTAAAATATTTAATATGCCTCAGTTTATTTTTTAACCCCAGTTAACTCAATACTTTTAGAATAAAATTTATTATCTATTCTTCCTATCCATCCTATGTAACCTTTTCCTTTGATCCTTTTTCATTAAATGATAGACCATTCATTTGATTGATCAAGAAACTTTGGCATTATATTTTATTTCCTACTTTCCCTTACATCCTACAGAAAACCAAACTCCAAGACTTCTTTTTTAAAGACACACAGATTTTTTAAATGTATTTTATTTGCACCTGAGCTAACATCTGTTGCCAATCTTCTTGTTTTTCTTCTTCTTCTTCCCAAATCCCCCCAGTACATGGTTATATATTCTAGTCGTAGGTCCTTCTGGCTCTGCTATTTGCGACACCACCTCAGCATGGCTTGATGAGCGGTGCTAGGTCTGCACCCAGGATCTGAACCAGTGAAACCCTGGGCCACTGAAGCAGAGTGTGAGAACTTAACCACTCCGCCACGGGGCCAGCCCCTCCAAGACTTCTCATTGTAACTCGCTAATATCACTGGAATCCATTCCAATGGCTCCATCCTTACTGAATCCACCCCAGTTTGTTCTCCCATCACCTCTAGCCTAGATACTGTGATAGCCTGCCTGCCTGCCTCCTGTTTCTCCACTTCCGTGATCCACTCTCCATTCTGTGCTATAGTAATCTGCCCACTCAAGCTCTGTGCCACATCTAACTACTTTACCTTCTGTCATCATGCCCTCCAACACCTCTTGCACATGCCAATGAGCTCTTCTCCACCTTTGTCCTTTTAACTCGTATTTATTCATTAAGCTTAGCTTAGATATCATTTTCTTTGTAAAACCTTCCTTCATACCATAAGCCTAGGTAAACTGCCCTTCCAGTGGCTTCTATAGGATCCTAATGAATTGAAATTTCCTACTTAGGTGTCTGTATCCTGTCTGAATTTCAGAAACTCTGCCTGTCTTTTTCACTGCTATGTTTCTAGAACCTAGCCCACAGTACCTGGCATATAGGAAATATTCTAATTATTAAATAAATTCATAACTTCATAAAGGAGTGAATTGTTTTAGGACTAGTTAAGACTAAATGGAAATAAATTGGGTTGAGAGGGAAATCAAACACTCAGCAAGGCAATGAATGAGGGTAAAATATTCTATAAATTATTCATAATGTCTATTTTCTACCACAAATTCTTTAAAAATGAATTTATAAACTTCTGATTTTTACATGTTTATAATAAACTTCATTAATTTCCATTCTTCACTCTTCCCTATATCTATGCCATTTTTCAAGTAATTTTGCAAAGGTCTGTAATTGTGGGCAGAGCATGTTTCCCCACCTCTTAACTCTGCTCTCAACCATGAGACATAATTTAGTCAATAGATTGATGTGAAAATAGCACTGTGTTGTTCTCAGTCTGAGACTCAAGAGGCCTTGCATGTTGGTCCTTTCATGCCTCAGCCATCACCATGTGAAGAATCTGGCTGTGCTAACCCACCGACTCCAGGAGTGGAATGAGAGACTCATGGAGCAGAGCTACCCCAGCCAAGATGCTTCAACCCAGCCTAGGTCAGCTGATGCCAACTGATCTATACCCTTGGCTGGTATATAAGTGCTTATTGTTTTAAGCCATTGAGTTTTGGGGTAGTTTTTTATACCAAATTTTTGTGGTAATAACTATTTGGTATGTCTGGCACTTGAATGTTTGGGTGTAGGTACACAAGAGAATGGCTTTGTTATATACTTGCCATTGTTCACTAAAAAATAAGGAATTTTTGAAAAAATATTTACAATACATATATCTGACTAAAGAGTTGAATCCAGAATACATAAAGAACTCACAGCAAGCAGTAATAGAAAAGACAAACAACCCAATATAAGATGGGGAAAAACCCTCCACTCTTGAATAAACGTTTCACAAAAGAAGGTATACAAATAGCCAATAAGCACAGAGAAGGTACTCAACATCATAGCCATCAGGGAAATGCAAACTAAACCACAGTGAGATAACATTTCATGCACACTAGTGGGGCTATTATTAAGAAACCTGACAAAACAAATGTTAATGAGGACGTGAAGCACTGGAACTTTCATCTATTGCTGGTAGAAGTTTAGAAATGTCCAACCACATTGGAGAACTCCTTTGCGATTTCTCATAAAGTTAAACTTACCCATGACACAGAAATTTCACCCTAGGTATTACTCGAGAGAAGTAAAGACCACGTGTTCACAAGAAAGACTTAGAGAAGAATGTTTATAGTAGCCTTATTCATAATTGCTTCAAACTGGAAACAACCCAAATGCCCATCAGCAGGTGAATGGATAAACAAACTGTAGTATCTTCAGGCAGTGGAGTTCTTCTCAGTAAAAGGAAAGGAACTACTGCCACACAGCAATGTGGGTCAATTTCAAAGACATTATATTAAGCAAAAAAAAAAAAAAGCACAAATTGTATGATTCAATGTATATGAAGTTCAATATAGGCAAAACAAATCTAGATGATAGAAGTTAAAGTAAGAAAAATTAAAGAGAGGTTTTTGGGGGAAGAGGAGCAGAAGTGACTAGAAAGGGGCTTGAGAGGATTTTCTGGGGTTTTAGAAATGTCTTCTATCTTCTGTGGGTGGTGGTTAAAGGGGCGTATACAATTGACAAAACTCTTCAGACTAAATAGTCAAAATCTATGATTTTACTGTATGTAAATTATACGTCTACATCAATAATATGGCCCCTTATGGCCAAAGAGGGTAGGGAGAATATACAGATAGATGAGAGAGAGACAGAGACGGAGACAGAGAGAGAGAGAGAAACACACACACAGAGAAAAAAGAATCAAAATTCAAAACTACATTTCAGGGGCTGGTCCCATGGTGTAGTGGTTAAGTTCGGTGCTCTCCTCTTTGGCAGCCCAGGTTCACAGTTTTGGATCCTAGGTGCAGACCGACACCACTTGTTGGCAGCCCTGCTGTGGCAGCAACCCACATATAAAGTGGAGGAAGATTGGCACAGATGTTAGCTCAGGACTAATCTTTCTCAGTGAAAAAAAAAAAAAACACAAAAAACCAAAACCAACTGCATTTCAGGGATGCAGTGCTCTGTTTTGCAACCATATGATAAGGGAAGGTGCTCTCCCTACACAAAAAGTAATAACAAAAAGCAATAGTGCTTTTCACAGGGTACACACGGCCTCTGTGAAATGGATGAATGCTACAAATGGTCCTGGGGTAGCCACAGCGAGATCTTCCGAAGACCTGGCGCTGCACGAAGAAGAACAACTGAGGCACATGCAGGACACAGAAGACTACGATTGTGGCACAGCAGACCCTGCAGTACAAGGTAGCATGAGCTAGGTCGACCCTTGAGGCTGCCGCAATGCTTCCCCGCCCATCACTGCACACATACAACTCCGAGCCTTCAGGGCTCTGAGGAGTAAACGGCAAACCCCTGGGCGCTGCGCCTGGCAGAACACCAGACCACGGGAGCCCCATCTACTGATTCAGGTGCGGATATTTTTACTTGAAACAGTCTTTACTCTGCTTGTTCACTTGCTAGTGTAGAGCAGGAAAAATAATTTCCCTCTGCTCTCCTAGGTTCTCCAGCTGGGGCCTGAAAATTAGACTGACAAAAAACAGATTAACAAGAGAAAAACAGCATTTGTTAACGTGTGCAGTGCGCACACATGCGGGAGAAACTCAGTGGTGAGCAACTCAAGGAATTTGGACTTAAATAGCATCTTAACAAAGAACGATAAATTTGTAAGGAAGTGACAAGAAAAAAGAAAGAGGTTTTTAGGCTTCTGGGGGCTGCAAACTGTGGGTAGGTGAATATACAGGAAAAACTAAGAGGAGATAAGGGCTGTCTTAACAAGGTGTGTTTGCCAGTCCATTTCAGCGCTGACTTCCCCCCTTCTTCACGGCTCTAACACTTCCCCAGGAGAGGGGTTTACGGCAGTTCACATTTTCAAAACTTTCTGCTTTGTCAGGTAAAGGGAGCTCTGAGAAGCCCTCTTTCTGCATCTGTTGATTCCCATTTGCCTTGAACTCAAAATAATCCTTATGCCAAAGTGGGTTTTTGGGAAAGCATATTTTGAACCTCTACACTAGTTAATAAACTGAAATTAAAGTATTTATATTGAGGTCCAAGTCCTTATTTTTACCAATCTTGGAACCCAGAGATCAACAAACTTTAGTTCTCATCATTCTGTTCCATGTTCTAAACCTTGGACACCATTGTGTGTGTGTGTGTGTGTGTGTGTGTGTGTGTCCTCCTCCAAATTTATACCACAGTGTAATTTTTTTTTTTTAAGATTTTATTTTTTCCTTTTTCTCCCCAAAGACCCCCAGTACATAGTTGTATATTCTTCATTGTGGGTGCTTCTAGTTGCGGCATGTGGGATGCTGCCTCAGCGTGGTTTGATGAGCAGTGCCATGTCTGCGCCCAGGATTCGAACCAATGAAACACTGGGCCGCCTGCAGCGGAGCACGCAAACTTAACCACTCAGCCACGGGGCCAGCCCCTACAGTGTAATATTTTTGTCAAAATATTGCCCCAGTCCTTAATGAGAGCTGATATTACTGTCCTCTAGATGGGTTCACTCTAATAATTCTTCTCTTATAATCTAGATTTACTTTGCTGGATACCATAGATGAATTCCTGAGAAGTTGAATATAACCAATTATCAAATCATTTTCATGCACTGGAAAGACAGTGTTTAAAGGATTTGATCTTTAGAGGAATACTATACTGAACCTCTATATAATTGTGGCAGCATCCCTGGTTGCGAGCAGAAGGAATACATTGATTTTTCTCAAAGAGGAAGTGAATGCATTGGAAAGATATCTGGGACTCAGAGCAGTAACAGCTTACTTTCCAAACCAGACCACGGCCACAGAGCTCAGGAGCATGTAAGCCAAGAACCCAGCCAAAGTCACAGTGCAGGCTCCGGACACTCACACAGTAGCTGCCACTGTGATGGCTGTGGCTTCAACTGGTGCCCTTGCCCTTGGGTCGCTCTCTCAAGAATCAGCATCCACCACAGGCTCTGACTGTCCCAGGGATAGTCCCCCCACATGGGACCCCCTGCTTTGCTGGATGACGAGTAGGGGAATCTGGACCTCACAGTTTCCACAGAGAGATTTGGGCTCTACCTCCTATGCCAAAGACACAGGATGGCACAGTCCTGCACAGGGTGATTCTTGGGTGACTGGGAGGTGTGAGAAAGGACTGACTTTGGGGGATGGATGCTGGGCAGCCAAAAATGGACAATGTCAACCACAACTTCATTTCTAACTGATGAATTTCAAATTGATTCAATACAGAGATGTAGTTTCTTTTACCTATAAGACTGGCAAAGAGGAAAACGTCCATAGTGAGGATTGTTACTAAGGGTGATAGAAAGCAGTCTCCTATTCTGTGGGTTGGCAGGTAAATTGAATTTATTTACAGGGAAATTTGGCAATTTATGACAAACTTAAAACTGTAATCTCTTGGACCCTACAATTGACTTTCTAGGACTTTGCCTATCCTAACACATACCTCCAAAACGGATTTGCAAGGGTGATCTCAGCAGCATTGTTTACAAAGCAGGAGAAACAATTTACATTGTGTTCATCAACAGAAACATTGTCAAGTAAATTATGTGTACCTCCAAACAATGAAACAATATATACCTTTTAAAAACTTTTGTAGGTATGAAAAGATCTTCAAGGAATTTCTGAAGTATTTAAAAAGCAAGCTGGGGGGTTGGCCCCATGGCCTAGTGGTTAAGTTCAGCATGCTCCACTTTAGCAGCCCAGGCTCGGTTCCCAGGGGTGCACCTACACCACTCATTGGCAGCCATGCTGTGGTGGTGACCCACATGCAAAATAGAGGAGGATTGGCACAGATGTTAGCTCAGGGTGAATCTTCCTCAAGCAAAAAGAGGAAGATGGCAACAGATGTTAGATCAGGGCGAATCACGCTCAGCAAAAAAAAAAAAAAAGCAACTTGGAAAACTGCATGCACAGTATGTACACATTTGTTAAAGGAAAAATGTTAAACACAAAAGATTGGATAAAAGGGAGGCATATATAACATCAATACTTATATACACGCATAGACATTTTCTTAAAGGACCCCCAAGAAACTATCAGTCACTTTTGCTTCTGGAAAGGGAACTGCAGGCGTAGAGTAGGAAAGAGACCTTTCATTGTAAATTCTATTTAGCATTTTTAAAACATAAATACGTTTTACTTTTTCAACTAAATTTTTTTTTCTACTTTTTCTCCCCAAATCCCCCAAGTACATAGTTGTATATTTTAGTTGTGGGTCCTTCTAGTTGTGGTATGTGGGACGCCACCTCAGCGTGGCCTGATGAGCAGTGCCATGTCTGCACCCAGGATCCGAACCAGCAAAACCCTGGGCTGCCGAAGCAGAGCGTGCGAACTTAACCGCTCCGCCACGGGCCGGCCCCTCAACTAAATTTTTTTAAAAGAGGAATTTTACATTGCATAAGTTTGTAAGCTGAATATGCAACATCTTATCTTTTACTGAAGGAAATACCTGCAGTAATTGGTAAGAGAAAAATAGTCAAATTCTTTAAGCAGACATTGATTATTGCAAAATCCATAATAACTTTAAGCACATAATCTTAGCTATATAAATTAAATTTTATCACATACCTGATGTTTACTAACAGGAAACTCCACCTTAGTAATTTGGAAACTGGGATTCAGAGAAGTGAACTGATTGAGACATCAGAACCAGCCAAAGGGGGTCAAGAATTTCATGGGATCTGCAGCCTCCTAATCAGGCTGCTAATTCCCTTCTTGTCTGAGGTACTGCTGATCTGAGAGATCAGCTTGCTTTGTTTTCTACCTGCTTCAACACAAACTTAATTAGAATAACTTATGTTGTTTCCCTCCATATTGATAACTGATTTCCCCGTAGCTTTGTAAAGAACTTGGTGCTGATCAACCTGAAAGTGCCGTCACCTTCCACTGACCGGGTTCTCAACAGATGAGTAAACAGAAAGGAATTTTCTATTCAAAATTTCTGTTTTGTGAATTCGATAAAGTTCTTGAATGTCAAATCTGGGATTAGGTTTGAGTTCTAAGGCATTTGGAGTAATTTTATGATTATAGATGCAAAATTTTAGAAGTTAGAGTTTTAAAACCATCGTTAAGAATATTTATCGAGTTGAATGTTGGGAAAGGGAAAATGTCACCCATCCTGACCATGTGTTTGAGAAATTGCATTGAAAAAATGCAATGTTTAATTATTTCATGCTAAAACTGATAGAATAAGTTATTAAATGACTAAAGTAGCCGTGTTTATTCTCCCTGATCTGAAAACTAACCATGAGAGCAGCAATTCATCTAGAACAAAAGGGAAATCAAATGGCTTTGATAACAGCATTTTCTTCCTAAGCATCTAAAATTTAGTTTTAAAATGTGGTAATAAATAGTTTAATGGCATTCAGAAATACTTTTGAGCTTTATTTTAAAATACTGACTATTATGTAGCCAGATCTAAAGCCCTCTAAGTAAAACCTTAAAAATTTGTGCAATGTCATTTTTGTCAGGTGCCTTTTTATCAATAATTAATGCTCTGAAATGCATTTGGCCTATCTTACCAGGTTCTCACATTCCATTATATTGATCGGAATCTCTATTTTAAGATATTAGTCTACATCAGTGTTCAATCATTTAATATGGCACCAAAAGGAGAGAAAATAAGTAAAAACACTGATATTCTACCAATATTGTTTGTAGGTGAGCAGTAATGACCTGCTAGGTAGTAGATTGGCATGCATTTTAAAATAAATAAATAAAAAAAAACTACTCCAGGGTCATTTACCCCAAAAAGTGCTTTCCAATCAAATGTTTACATTTCTGAGTTTGGGTGAGTATTTTCTCCTAGACGCTAAAGATCGTTAAGCTATAGGACTGATCTGCCCACTGCTGATCCCTGCATGCTGTCATGTATTTTGATCAGTATATAAACAAGCACAGATGAGGGATTTGCATTTCTATATGAAAGCTTCACCCAGGGTTGCCAGACTTTGCAAATGAAAATATAGTGTGCCCAGGTAAATCCGAATGACGATAAACTATGAATAATTGTTAAGTAGAAGTACGTCTCACCTGTTTTTCTGAAATTCAGATCAGACCGGGCACCAGGTCTGCAGGAGTAATTTAAGGAAAAGTCCTACGAAACATTGTGTTAAGATATTGTTGAGGACATTGTTTATTCTGCCCCGTAGTTTCTTTTTCACAAAGAGACCAAGCATAAGTTATTTTTCTGGTCTTCATCCCAGGAAGAGTTGGTTGTCCTCTGTGAAATTCATTTGTTTTTAGCACAGAGAGTAAGTACAGGAATCCTTGGGCAGACTCCTTTTCCCCTCAGCTGCTGGAAGGCTCAGAGCCACATTTGTGGCCCACACATGTGTAAGAGAGAGGATAGGTACCATGCTTACGCATATTTTTAGCATTTTTTCTGGCTCCATTTTCTGGCCTCGTCTTTAGATTCCTTTATTCTGTTGCTTCTACTTTATTATTCTTATCTCCTTGGGTTTTGTATCATTTTTACTACTCTTCAAAAGTCTTGGGGACAGGGTGTGTGAAGAAAAATAAACAGACTAAACCTGCAGTCTTACAAAAATAGTTTGATGATTTGATATGGAATTCTTTGTTTTGAATTCCATCTAAAATGGTTTTACGGCTAAAGTTTTATTTATTGCCATTGGGAGGCTACAGCACAGGCCCACTTTGAAAGGGGTCCCACGGCTGAAGCCCCAGAGATGGCAATGGAGTGAGGGTCCAGCATGTTTTCATTCTTCGTTCAGGGAAGATAAGGTTTTAATTCTTCACTTGGCTTTTTGTATATGCTTTTCTTTATTACCCATCTCTAAAACCATCATTTTCTTCAAATAATATTTGTATTAATATCACATTTCTATTCAAATAAACACCGTACCTCCTGTTTTTTTCTTTAGCCTCCAAGTTATCAGTATGCAGATAAGCATTTTATACCTCCTTGTTAGATGGGCGAATAGGACTACTGTCCATATGGGATGCTTTACGTGTAGTCGTATCTGAAAGTTAAGTTAATTAGGCAGAAAGTTAACTGATTCAGACGGTGCAGAGGTTGAAACTGGAACACATAGTTTAGAGCTCGGTTCCCCAAGTTAACTCTTACCTGACTGATAGCCTATAATAGCAGAAGTGTTTATGATTTGGTGACAGTGTTCCCATTTTTGCTTCTTTCATAGCATTACATTTTCTTGCATTTAATTTCTTAAAGAGTTGTCGCTTTGACCATGTCATCAGAGGCAATCTACTCCATTTCCTCTCCCCTCTGAGTTTTATGCCAAGCAAAGGAGTAAGTGGGAGCTGGAGAGGCGGATTGACAGCTCCACGCAGCAGTATGTAAACAATAAGAATAAATAAAAATTAGAAGTAAGAACAACTTGGAAAACTACTCTAAAGCACTGTGACTTTTTCTTCTAAAATCTGGCGTGAAGTTTTTAAACTGCCTTAATTATAATGCCTTGGGTGCTTCGCAAAAATCAATGTACAGTATGAAATATTCAATTCTTTGAATGATGACAAACTGGTAAAATTACTTAAAAGAGTGAATTTAAGCTTGTGCCTCTGGAATATGGCCATGGAGACAAAGAATCAGACAAGCCGTTAAGAAAACTGCTGGGCTGAGCTCCTTACAGAGCCAGACCAATAGGGATGCTCTTTCCACGTGCCCTGAGCTCATTCGCCTTCCATATGACTTCCTCTTCAGTTCCATCTGAGACGACAAGAGCTTACATTTCAACCTCAACTTGACTGTCCTTAAAACTCCTTTCTGCAGTTTCTCTCACTGCACTTTCTGGTTTCATCAAGAGAGGTCACTGTGGCACTACTACTAATAACAATAATCTCCAGCTGGCAAAACAACAGAAGAATGCAGTCAGTCAGTCAACAACCGCGTGCTGAATGGTATCAGACGCTACTGCCAGGTAGGGATTAAAGAGGTGTATAAAAGAAGTGGCCGGGACAGCACTGAAAAGTAGAGGATGCAGTTCAACAAACTAAAACAACAAATATGGGCTGGATCATTGGCAAAGCATCAATGTTTTATTTACCTTTGGTAGGCATTGTGTTTAACAGCATTTATGTAACGTCTCAAACATGAAGAAGTACTTCTTTGAGAGATTTTAGTCTTTTTTATATTTTTTCCTTTCTCTATTTTAATCCTTTTATATTTCAAAATCTTTTCTATCTTTCAAAATACCTTGTAGGCATTTCTTCAAACAAGCAAATAGACCAAAAACATCCTCAAGAATCTCTCCCTTCGAGAAATAAACTAATATGTGCTATTATCCATTTTTTGTGAATGGAAGTCCATATAGCAGGTAATAGTCAAACCCTATCCATCCTCCTCCCCTAGAGTCTGAGGGGTCCTCAGCCTTGGTTGAGGGTCTTTGAAGAATGCCCATGCCTAGGCCTCCTCCCAGGCCAGTTACATCAGAACCTTGGGAGGCGGGATGGGGCTCCCAGGAAAGTCCAATGGAGAGCCAAGATGGAGAGCCACTGCCCTCAGGTGTCTTCAGCTGTCCTCATCAAATTGGGTTTTTGTCCAACACTGAAAATGAGATTTTGTAAGTGATTTTTAAAAATGTCTATTTCATGGAAACCGCTTGACAAACAGAGAGATATTTCGTTCTAAAAATAAAAAAATTGCACGGCCTGAATACAGGGCTGCTGCGGTAAGTTTTGAGGAAATGGTGGAGCTGTGAGCTGGTACCTTTTGAAGGCTGCCCGCAATTATCTGTGGGTCATGTGAAATGAGTTTTATGTCAATACAGTAGGAGCTGTATTTTCTATGTGGATAAATACCTTCGCCTGGTTAAACAAGCAAACAAGGGCGGACTGGGGAAAGGAGCAGGGCTTGGCTGGCTGTGTCCACCTGAGATATGTGACCTCCCTTTCTCCTAGTTTGGTCCAGAACAGAAACTCTCTCCTGTCTCCACCCCTGGTTTGTCACTGATAACAGGTGCTGATTGTGAGAGACCTCACTGCCCAGCATACTCACTGGTTCTCATCCCAGCAAGCACATGAGCATGATTTTATTTTTACTCCTTTCTTAAGTGAAATTGATGCGGGGTCGGTGAGCCGAGGAGTCAAAAGAAAGATTTCTTAGACTCTTAAGATCTAGCAGTAGTGCTCTTTTATTTAGAGAATAGTGTAGCATGGGGACAGGACCCATGGGCAGTCAGAGCTTCTGCTGCCGCTGCTTCTGCTGCCCCCGCTAGCGTGGGGACAGGGCCCATGGGCAGGCAGAGCTGCTCCTGCTGCCCCCGCTGGCATGGGGACAGGACCCATGGGCAGGCAGAGCTGGTGCGTGGGGACAGGACCCACGGGCAGTCAGAGCTCCCGCTGCTGCCCGGAGTTGAGGGTTAGGGCTAAATTTAAGGCGTAGGTATATGATTCATCTCTTTACAAGACAAAGGAAAGAACATGAAAAAAAGTTAAAATGGTATCAGTGCAGGTGGGGTCTGGTCATTGGGTGATCCCATGACTTTTCGACAAAAATCAAATCGGATTAAGTAAAGGTTAGAAAGGTTAGACGCCACCACCCTAAACCAGTTACATGAGATTGCCAGACAGCAACCAACTTAAGTTCTTGCCTTCCCCATTAAGAGCTTCTAGGGACAAGGTCATCTCTCTTCTTCTTCCTGGTACAGAGAAGGAGGCACCTTTTACAGATAGAGATTTACCTTACAAATGTAAATGTGTCCCAACAAGGGCAAGTTCCATTCCCCAGAGCCTCCTTCCCTGTCCCAGTTTATCGAAAGCAATCAGCCCAAAACAATCCTGATGCCAAAGAGACATATCCTGGGGTGGCCAATTTCAGGTCCCTACAAGGTCATCCTCCCTTCCTTCACAAACGCAAATGTCTCAAAAGGGCAAGCAAAATTCCAGTCCTCGGAGCCTGCTTCTCATCTGCGGTTTTAAAAGTAACCAGCCTAAAAATCCTCATCATAAACCGTTTTAAAATTAAGCAGCCTAAAAGTCCTCATCAAAATGACTACTCTTTTCTTTGAAGCGAGCTTTAAGCCATGTGAACGCTAACTGCATGATGAGAATTGGTATTACTGAAAAGATTGTTTTAAAAATTTAGTTTATTGAAATCTGTGGTGATTATTTTTAATGCATAAAAATTGCTGAAATATTTTCCACTACGTTATAGGCAAACTAAATGAAAAGTAAATAAAAATGGGTAAGTAAACTGGAAATTGTTCAACTTCATTTATAGTAAAAGATCTCAAGGAAGGCAATAATGAGCTTCATTTCCTGTATTAAATTATTTTAAAAATTATACTGTGTGCTACCGGTGAAGATATAAAGGGAAGTGGTATTTCTCTCCATTGCTGGAGACCACGTAAAGCGGCAGGAAATGTCTGAAAAGTAGCTTGACAATACTTATAAGAGCTTTAAAAAAATTCATACCCTAAGGAATAGCAATCAAGTAATATTAATATGACACACAATGCTTATGATATTATGGCTAAATGCTATGAGAGAAAAATGAATTTCTAAAAATTGTAGAACCATTTGTGAATACAGAGGAAATCCACAAAAAGTACTATCTTTTCTCAAAATTAAAATTAGAAAATACAGCAACGGTATACATTTATTTGAATATCCACAAATAAAAATAATTGGAAAATAATTGAATCTAAATGTCTAACAATATATTACATAAATAATTATATCTACATATAAGGTATTATTGAGATATGTTGAATTTGTTAAAACCATTAGTTTTATAATTTAAAAATTATTTGTGAAGTAGCAGAAAAAGCTCATGCCACACGTGTGACCAAGAATGAGTTGACTCAAAGCTCAAGGTATGAAGCTGAGTTACTTAAGAACTGAATAAGGATGAGAAAAAGGCAGCGTGCAACCTTTGCTATAATACGTGTGATACTAATTATGGGGCTTCAGATGGAGAGACAATAATTTATATTGGTGGATTTAGTAAGGCTTTAGAATGAAGGAGGGAACGTCTGCAAAGAAATTTGAGAGGACAATATCCGCAGGCAGATATTTGTGTCAAGTAGGTTAACCAGCTGTAGAATGCAGATCAATCAAAGGGAGAAATACATGTATGCAGAAGGTGTGTTGGAGAAGTAAAAATAAATCATTTTGTTGAGAAAAAGAATTCATACCCTCTTACCCAGTAAGTCACTCACTCTTTCAATCGGCCAATGTCTATTGAGCAGCTACTTTGACCAGACACTTCCAGGTCTATGTTATAGTGGTGAATAAGACACAGTCTCTGCATTTATGGGGCTTATATTCCAAAGCAAAGACAGAAAAGAAGCGTTAGATTAATAGAAGTGTTATGCCCTTATATTGGGCACACTGATGTTGGATGCACTAATATCAGGTGGCGGTTACTGTTATGAGCCAGCCCTGGCAGTCTAGTGGCTAAGATTCAGCGCCCTCACCGCTGCCACCCGGGTTTGTTTCCCCATCAGGGAACCACACCACCCGTCTGTTGGTTTTCATACTGTGGCTGCTGTGCATTGCTGTGATGTTGAAAGCTATGCCACTGGGATTTCAAATACCAGTAGGGTTACCCATGGTGGACAAGTTTCAGTGGACCTTCCAGATCAGACAGACTAGAAAGAAGGACCCGGCCACTCCTGAATAAATTGGCCATGAGAACCCTGCAAATAGCAGTGGGGCTTTGTCTGATAGAGTACCAGAAGGTGAGAGGAGGGCACAAAAAGACCAGGCAGGGTTTTGCTCTGCAGGACACAGGGTTGCTAGCAGTTGGAATCCATTCACAGCTGACAACAACAACAACAATTATTATTATTATTGTTAGATTTAATGACAATAATAGCCTTAGGATGTAGAAATTCTGCATCAGGCCCCTTTAAATTAGTTTGGTGAAGGAGCAACAATCTTGATATCAACACCCAAATTAAAATTAAAATTGGCCTCCTTTAAGTAACTTTCCAACAGAAGAATAAGGACCAGCAGGAGGAGTGAATTATAAATTCTTTGAAGATGCATATAAACCAAGAGCTTTTCATCCATGAGACTTTGTTCTCCTCTCATTTTTCTCCTTTAGGATTCTACCAGGACTTTGAGATTTAGTATAAAATCCCACCTTCCCTATTTAAGAAAAGCCACTTCATTGAATGAGGAAATATTTGCTTGGTACCTACTATATGTCGAGCAGGCTGCTAGGCCCTGGGGACACAGTCAAATAAGTCCTGTCTCTGTCCTCAAAGAGCGTCAAGTCTACTGGAGGAGACCAAGGACTGAGTGATCAGTGCTGACAGCAATGCACTCCAAACCAAATTGGGCAATCAGGGCCAGCTTCCTGAGGAGGTGTGATTTGAGCAGGGCTTTGAGAGGTGAGTAAGAGTTAACCAGATTAAAGGAAAGTGTTGAATGGGGGGAAATATCCAAAAGGAAGTGTACAGTGATAATAAAAACCATATAATTTATTAAGCTCTTATACTGAATGTCATACATTTTTGCATGCATTAATCTAATCTGCAATAACCTTATGAAGTTGGTGTTACTACCATCACTGTCATCCCTATGTTGTGGATAAAGAAACTGAGGCACAAAGCCATTGAGAAGTGAGGCTCTTGATCCTGGTTTGTATCCCTATGGACTAACTAGACTCCTGACGTCTCACAGTGCTGGGCCGCTCTCCCCAGCTACAGCCATTCCAGCGGCTGTGCTGTGCTCAGTTATTTTCTGCTCATGGGTAAGTCTGACCTCCCCACACCACGCTTCGTGCCGTCCCACGTACGTTGCCCTACAGGTGTGCCGAGGCTTCGCTTAGCCCATTAACTGAAGAGGCAATGTATGGTGTTAGCAAATCAGTGCCTAAAAAAAAGTAAAGAAAAAGGAAATCCCTTTGGGAGAGATGATACTGATCTCTTTCAAATGTTAGAGATTAGTGGGAACGTACTTAATTTTCCTTGATTATTTCTTCATATATCTAACACGCATAAATGTCTCAAGAATGTTCTTGAAATCTTTCACATGATTTATTTGTTAATAATAAGTTGCCTATATTTAATCCATAACTTGTTGGGTAACATATTGCTTTTCTTTTCCTAAAACTATCTTCTGCCAGGTGTGATAGGACTTTATCTTTAGAAGGTAAGGTCAGGTGGCTTTGCTGTTACTCTATATGCTTTTCTGTGACTCTGACGTGAGAGGCTGGCACTCCGTGATCCCCGTGGTACCTACTGGTACTACTAGTCCGAGTCTACGGTCTTACCCCTGGGGAATGTTTGACTTTCTAGATATACAGACTCTAATGAACTTATTCTGCCTCATATAAAACCTTCTGTACTGTTTTAATCTTAAAATTTCTTTTCCAGATCTGCTATATTTTTCTTAAAGTGTGGTAACCAGATCCACAAGACGTAATTCTAGTGGGTCATTTTCTCAAGGATATAAAGCTTATCCTGGGAGAAATGAAGCTGCCACAAGTGAGGATTTGTTTCTTGGGTGACCAGCACTCGCCCAAAGGACCTAAGTTACAACCAGGGATTCAATGCAGGGTGCACCAGAGCTCAGCGCCCCCCGGGGAGGAAGCCGAGCAGGCGAGGGGAGAAAGAAGGACTAGGGGAGCCCAGCCCAGCAAGGCCAAGAAAGAGGGTGAGCGTTCAGATCAGAATTGGCTAGACAGTCCTGCAGTTAAATGAAACCCTCTGGTGTACCCACGTATGTCTCAAAATGCAGATTCCTGGGCCCAGCGCAGACCTAATGGCTCATTTAGGGGAAGAAGGGAAGGAGTGTGCTGAAATCTGTGCGAAATCCCCCAGGTGACGCTCAGGCACAATAAAGTTTGAGAATCACTAAGATAAAATGTTGCTGTAACAAGCAAGTACTATTTTACATGTGATTACCCTTGCTCTGAAGAAAACATTATGTCCAAATGTCCAGCCAATAACCTTCTACACCTTTCTACTTGTCCAATAGTCTCTATTGAAAGACCTCCCTCCCCCCCCAAAAAAAGAGGTAATTTGAAGTTGCATGGCAAAAAGATGGCACATTTTCATATTCTTTTCAACTAAGCTTAAAGAGACACTCATAAGTGCTTTCTAGTCTTTATTTCAATAGATTGGGTTTAAAGTGGTGACTTAAGTCGCTTCAAACTCAGCTAAAGCTCTGGTTCAGACAGATGTTTGTGTTGGTTTGGGTTGGTACACAGGTCTCAGCACACCCCATTTCTCTTAGGCAGGCCGCCCTGACAGTGAGAGGGAAGGCCCTCTTTCCCTCAAAAGCCCTCTCAACCACTTTGATGCCTAAAATTCACTTTTTCTCAAATGAGGCTCAAACGCTCGGTCTCTGAGAAATCTAACACGGCAAAACGTTAAGGTGCCCCTTCAGAACTTTCCCAAGAAGGGATTGTGATAAAGTAAGGGAGACAGGGGGAGACCTGGAGGAGGGGAGGGGACTGCCAGCAACAAGGGGCTGGACGCTGCACAAGATCTGGAGCCCTAAATCATTTCGTGGGACCAGCCCTGCTCTTTTCCCACTTCCTTCCCCCAGCGGGAGGGGAACAGCCATTTGAAGATGATGGCTGCTGTTACGAGAAGCATAGCTGCTGGAGCTAAAGGAACCACGCACTCACAATTTGGCTCCTTGCCCGAAAGGAACAGAGGAAAGATTGTTTCACTTACCCAGATAATAGATCAAACCTGGGAAGACTGATTAATCCGTAAAAGCCCTTCAGCCAGGCTCTATTTGCCACACGGGAAAATAAAGGCGTTCTATTTTAGCTACTCCCCGCCTCCTCCCCGAGCTGAGTTAATTAAGGGTCACTCCAGGATTTTCAGTTTTCTTTGGTGGCTTCAGAGGGGAAAGATAGGAGGTGGCTTTGAACAAACAGGAACCTCACCCATAAAGCCAATCTCAAATTTCAACCTCAGTTCTTTTGCCAGCTAAAGCATCCGCGTAGAGAAGGCAGTGGGCGGTTGTGCCAGCGAATTTACCCTTAGGGAAAGACAAAACCCCAACACTAACTAACAGAGGATAACCTCAGAAACAAGTCCTCACGCTGGTGTTCAGAGTGAAACACACTCCAGATCTTAATTCCTTATCATGGAAGATAACAAGACCAAACGCCGGGATCTGGATCCCTCCGGCGGGAGGGTACACAGTATGTAGCTGGGCTCAAACTTGGTGTTCTCCAAATTGTAGTCAGGGGTCATCTGAAATCTCTTTAAAACCTTCCTTTGACTCCCAACGGCTCCCTGGTTCTGTCGTAGCTCACAGCCTGGCAGCACTTACCCATCGGGTTAACTCTTCATGGTCTTCAGATGTCGCCTAGTCTTTCTGTCCTCAACTCCCACACCGCCATCCCCAAGCCTGAAGGCATTTCCTAGGAAGATTTGAAGAAAAGCCAACTGGAAAGTCAAACAGGCAGAAAGTTTGGCAAGAGATTAGTTCACATTAAATATGTGCCTTTGGGTGCCCTGCAGGGCAGTATTGTACATGGAAAAGCAATTCAGAGGTTTACTTTGGTGTTAAAAAGTTAATAATAAATTTACTAAAGTTACAAATTTCAAATTCAAACACTAATTTCCCTAACCTTTTAAGGTTCGTCCACATTTGATGAATCAAACTTATAATTATTGAGGAATTTAAATTCTCTTAAACTTTCCATTGTTATTTGTACTCTTTCTAAGATGTCTACTTAAAAATTATGGAATGATATCAATTGCTTAAATATTTATTTTGTATTAGAATTACAAGGCCAATCAGTTTAAAATCCCAAACAATACAAATACATAAAGTAGCAATCATGCACAGATTCCTTAATTTAAAGTTATCAGCACAAAAGATTAGATTTCACAAATATTTTCTATATTTAGCTTTGTCTTCCCATCACTGAAAGATATTTATCCATTAAGGAAACAATTAGGCATTCCACACAATTTGGGAATTACTTTTCTATACAATTTTAGGGGGTGCTTTCTCAACGTGGTAAGTTTCTTAATGACCAGAGACTTCAGGCAGGACATGACAGATCCTTGTCTCTGACCATAATACGTTAAACCTGACCTTGTTTGGGCCAGCTGAGTCAATGACTCCATTACTCAAAAGAGGTAATCAGGTAGCCCCAGCCTCAGAATCAATTATGTAAAGACTAATTATTTGGGAAAGAAGTTGCACCATAATGCAGAGTGTTAATCAGATTGTATATTTGGCTTTTAAGGCATATAATATTTTTTCATTTAACTCTGAAGATCTTTGGACCTGATGGGATCCTCCATTCTTCTTCAAACACTTTCTCTCTCTTACTGATATTAAATGACACCTGCTTGAATACTAACTCTCTTCTCCTGACTTTGAGTGCTTGATCACAGTTTTCACAGTCCTTCTGTTAACATTGCAAACAAGTTGAGAAGCTGGCTAGGGAGCTATTGAGACTGATGGATTGGAACATATGTGGACAGTAAACTAGAGAGCTCCTTTGCTAAGAGCTGAACAATCTTCCATGCTACTTAATTGGTCATTTTAATCCTCATTTTTTTCCCCTCTAGCATCTTTGCTTTTGCCAGAAATGAATATAAGGGACCATGTTAAAATGAAGCTCAAGAAAGAGAAGAGCCAGTTGTTGGTTTCACAGAGAGGATTTGCTAAATTCTGAATGGCCAGGTAGATATGGAAGTGTCTACTGGGAGCAAAAATTCCCTGCTAATACAGTCTGAAAAGTAGAATTTGTGAAATGTCCAAAGACAGAGCTGACCTCAATGGTGAGATGAGTTCCAGGTACTGGCAGTATGAAATGGAAGGGAATAATACCAATTAAACAACCAACCAACCAAAACTCTAGCAAAACAAGAGAAAGCAGAAAAACCCGCCAGTGAGCTTAGTCTCAGATGACCAAAATACCTGCGTTCCAATCCTTATTCTGCCACTTACCAACTTGGTGATTTTGGGCAGGCAACAATTGCTCTGATCTTTAGTTCATTTATTTGTTCAATGGAAACAAAACCTACCTCATAGAGATGTATAGACCAATAGGGAGGCTTGTCACATGCGTAGGGCACCAGGAAAAGAAGAGTGCTCCAAAATAAAGAGAAGTTTAGTCTTGTTGGTATGACATTTGATACTTCAATAGAAAAATGATCATTGTTGCATTAAGGAAATGAATCATGATTCTGCTGCATTTCCTTACACATATTTTATAATTAGTATTATTTTGATGTTTAATCTTGTGTTCACCATAATTTTTTTAGTCCATAGGGCCACTAAAGGTCATTATCTGGCTTAGTTCCCATAGTTATTATGAGAATTATATTTGTGTGAAAATTAAGAGTTTGGTAAGTATCATAGGTGGTCAATAATTTTTAGTGTGAGAAGGAGAAAAAATTAAAATAAAACAAGAGTTTCACAGTTTCTTTGCCCACACCTACCTGTTGGGGAAAATTTTGCCCTTGACTAATACCATTCAGGCCTCCCTCAGCTGCACCAGCCTAATCCAGTTGATTCCTGGAGCATAGTATGCATACGGTGTAAAGAGTAAGAGAGGAGATCTTAAAAGAGGAAAAAGATCACTTGTTGAAGAAAAGGAAGATTAGATACATAAAGAAAGAAAGCAGGAAAAAAAGAATCTAGATCTTGCAAGGATTTGGAACCTTTTGGGAAAGTGGGAGGAAAGGATGACTTCGGGCACCAGCACACTGTGATAGGTCCTAAGAGGAAGAGACATGAAATTGGTTGTTTAAGTGTTTTCAGGCCTCTGTCTCTGAATGTTCTCCATATTTGACCTTTTCATAAGAGAAAAGTAAAGAACGAAATTGCGTTTTAGTTCTTTGTTTTACTGATGCGCTACTTTGACTCCAAGTCTGTGGTAGGATGAGTTCTGGGGTCAGGACAAGCCATTTTGGCTTCGTAGAGATTACATGATTAGCATTATCATCACCACCATTCTTACCATTATTTAATTTCAGATTCATAGAGAAAAGCAAGAGGGTATCATGGAACCCATGCAGGCAAAGAAAGTGAATTCAGGCAATGAAGAGCAAGCACATCAGGATGAAAAATACTCAAAACGAGGCACAAACCAGCTCAAGAAGTGTGTGCTGAATGCTGGCTGTGTTCCAGGTGTGGTGATAGAAAGGCAATGTTTATAAACAGAGGTCTCTCCTTCAACAGGATCGCAGCCTTGTGGAGGAAATATTCAAACATCCTGGACGTACCAGATAGGAAATGTTATTGTACAGAAAGAGCATAACAAAATCAAACAGTTAGTTAAAGGATGAAATGATTCATTTTGAATAGAAGAATTAGAGACCAAATTCAAGAAAGAGATAGAAATAGTTCAACTAAACCTTGAGACATAGATTGTATCTAGCCTAGTATTGCTGAGAGAGAAGGAAAAGCTCACAAATTGATCTCAAAGAAGAATACATTTGGGATAACAAATATATCCCACTGAAGCAGTGACCACAAATAGAGATTTTTAAAAAAATTATCAAAAAGCAAAACAACAACAAGAAACAGTCAATAAAATCACTTGTAAATGTAAAAATATAGTAAAGGTAGCAGATCAACTACCTGTGAAGATAATATGAAGTTTAAAAGACAAATGTACTAAAATCACCTATTTCAATGATAAGAGGGTAATAGCTAGACACACACTAAACGAGAGACTACATATGATTTTAAAAACATAAAATGTGGGAAGAGGGGAGTGAAAAAGCAGAGCTTTTAGGAAGAGTTCAAGCTAAAGAGTCTATCAACTCGGGATAGACTTTGATGTATATAGAATATTAAATAGGATCCTGATGGTAACCACAAATCAAAAACCTACAATAAGCAAGAAAAAAAGTAAGACAAAAGAAATCAAACATATTGCTAAAATAGCCATCAAACCACAAGGGAAGAGAGCAAGAGAAAAAGAAAGGAACAGAGAAGAACTACTAAAACACCCAGAAAAAAAAAAGTAACAAAATGGCAATAAATACATATTTATCAATAGCTACTTTAAATGTCAATGGACTAAATTTTCTAATCAAATGCCATAGGGTGGCCAATTGGATAAAAAAACAAGACTCATGTATATGCTGCATACAAGAGACACGCTTCAGACCTAAAGATACTCAGAAACTGAAAGTGAAAGGATTGAAAAAGATATTCCATGCAAATGGCAAAGAAAAGAAAGTGGGGGCAGCAATATTTGTATCACTCAAAATAGACTTTAAAACAAAAACTGTAACAACAGGCAAAGACGGGCACTACATAATGATAAAGGGAACAATCCAACAAGAAAAGATAACACTTGTAAATATCTATGCACCCAACATAGGAGTGCCTAAATATATAAAGCAATTATTAACAGACATAACAGGAGAAATAGTAACACAATAATAGTAGGGGACTTTAACACTCCACTTACACCAATGGATAGATCATCCAAACAGAAAGTCAATAAGGAAACACCAGCCTTAAAGGACACATTAGACCAGATGGACTTAGTAGATATATACAGAAGATTCTATCCAAAAACCAAAGAATACGCATTCTTTTCAAATGCCCATGGAACATTCTCCAGGATTGATCACATATTAGGCCACAAAACAAGTCTCAATAAATTTAAGAAGATCAAAATAATACCATGCATCTTTTCTGACCACAAAGGTATAAAACTAGAAATGAACTACAGGAAGAAAACCAGGAAAGCCACAAAAATGTGGAGATTAAATAAAATGCTACTGAACAACAATTTGGTCAATGAAGAAATCAAAGGAGAAATCAAAAAATTCCTGGAGATAAATGAAAATGAAAATACGACATGCCAAAATCTGTGGGATACAGCAAAAGCAGTTCTAAGAGGGAAGTGTATAGCAATTCAGGCCCACCTCAACAAAGAAGAAAAATCCCAAATAGACAATCTAAAAGCACACCTAAAGGTACTGGAAAAAGAACAACAAAAAAAGCCCAAAATCAGCAGAAGGAAGGAAATAATAAAAATCAGAGCAGAAATAAATGAAATAGAGACTAAAAAAACAATAGAAAAATTAATGAAACCACAAGCTGGTTCTTTGAAAAGATAAACAAAATAAAGAAACCCTTAGGTAGACTCACCAAGAAAAAAAGAGCAGGCTCAAATAAATAAAATCAGAAATCAAAGAGGTGAGATTACAACAGACACCTCAGAAATACAAAAGATAATAAGAGAATACTATGAAAGGCTATACACCAACAAATTGGATAATCTAGAAGAAATGGATAAATTCTTAGAAACATACAACCTTCCAAAACCAGACCAAGAAGAAGTAGAAAATTTGAATAGACCAATCACCAGTAAGGAGATCGAAACAGCAATCAAAAACCTCCCCAAAAATAAAAGTCCAGGACTAGATGGCTTCCCTGGTGAATTCTACCAACATTCAAAGAAGACTTAATACCCATCCTTCTCAAACTTTTCCAAAAAATTGAAGAGGAGGGGAGGCTTCCTAACTCCTTCTACGAAGCCAACATCATCCTGATACCAAAACCAGACAAGGACAAGGCAAAAAAAGAAAATTACAGGCCAATATCACTTATGAATATCGATGCAAAAATCCTCAACAAAATACTAGCAAATCGAATACAACACTACCTTAAAAAGATCATACCTCATGATCAAGTGGGTTTCATTCCAGGGATGCAGGGATGGTTCAACATCCACAAATCTATCAACGTGATACACCACATTAACAAAATGAAAAATAAAAATCACATGATTATCTCAATAGATGCAAAGAAAGCATTTGACGACATAGCATCTATTTATGATAAACACTCTAAATAAAATGGGTATAGAAGGAAAATACCTCAACATACTAAAGGCCATATATGACAAACCCACAGCAAATATCATTCTCAATGGAGAAAAACTGAAAGCTATCCCTCTAAGAACAGGAAGCAGACAAGGATGCCACTGCCACCACTTTTATTTAACATAGTATTGGAAGTCCTAGCCAGAGAAATCAGGCAAGAAAAAGAAATAAAAGGGATCCACTTTGGAAAAGAAGAAGTGAAACTGTCACTCTTTGCAGACGACATGATTTTATATCTAGAAAACCCTAAAGAATCCACTAAAAATCTTTTAGAAACAATAAATAAATACAGTCAAGTCACGGGATACAAAATCAACATACAAAAATTGGTTGTGTTTCTATACACTAACAACAAAGTAGCAGAAAGAGAAATTAAGAATACAATCCCATTTACAATTGCAACAAAAAGAATAAAATACCTAGGAATAAACTTAACCAAAGAGGTGAAAGATCTGTTCACCAAAACTATAAAACATTGTTGAAAGAAACAGAAGAAGACACAAAGAAATGGAAAGATATTCCACACTCTTGGATTGGAAGAATTAACATCATTATAATGTCCATACTTCCTAAAGCAATCTATAGATTCAACGCAATCCCTATCAAAGTTCCAACAACACTTTTCACAGAAATAGAACAAAAAATCCTAAAATTTATATGGAACAACAAAAGACCCCAAATAGCCAAAGGACTCCTCAGGAAAAAGAACAAAGCTGGAGGTATCATACTCCCTGATTTCAAAATATACTACAAAGCCATAGTAACCCAAAGAGCATGGTACTGGCATAAAAACAGACACACAGATCAGTGTAACAGAATCGAGAGCCCAGAAGTAAATCCACACATTTATGGACAGCTAATATTCAACAAGGGAGCCAAGCGCATATAATGGAGAAAGGAGAGTCTCTTCAACAAATAGTGTTGGGAAAACTGGACAGCCACATGCAAAAGAATGAAAGAAGACCATTACCTTACACCATGCACAAAAATCAACTCAAAATGGATTAAAGACTTGAATGTAAGACCTAAAACCATGAAACTTCTAGAAGAAAACATAGGCAGTGCACTCTTTGACATCAGTCTTAGCAGCATATTTTCAAGTACTATGTCTGACCAGGCAAAGGAAATGAAAGAAAAAATGAACAAATGGGACTACATCCAACTAAAAAGCACAGCAAAGGAAACCATCAACAAAATGAAAAGACAATCTAACAAGTGGAAGAAGATATTTGCAAACTATATATCATTAGCTATCAGGGAAATGCAAATCAAAACTACAATGAGGTATCACCTCACTCTGGTCAGAATGGCTATACTTAACAAGACAGGAAACAACAAATGTTGGAGAGGATATGGAGAGAAGGGAACCTTTGTACACTGCTTGTGGGAATGCAAACTGATGCAGCTGCTATGGAAAGCAGTATGGAATATCCTCAGAAAATTAATAATAGATCTACCATATGACCCACCTATCCCACTGCCGAGCATTTATCCAAAGAACTTGAAAATGCAAAGGCATAAAGATACTTGCACCCCTATGTTCATTGCAGCATTATACACAATTACCAAGACTTGGAAGCAACCTAGGTGCCCACCAAGGGACAAATAGATAAAGAAGATGTGGTATTTATACACGATGGACTACTACTCAGCCATAAGAAATGATGAAATCTGGCTATTTGTGACAACATGGATGGACCTTGAGGGTATTATGCTGAGTGAAATAAGTCAGAGGGTGAAAGTCAAATACCGTACGATCTCACTCATAAGTAGAAGATAAAAACAACAACAAACAAACACAGAGCATTGGAGATTGGATTAGTGGTTACCATAGGGGAAGCGAGGGAGGGCAAAAGGGGTGACTAGGCTCACATGTGAGGGGACGGACTATAATTAGTTTTTGGGTGGTGAACATGATTTAATCTACACAGAATTTGAAATATATTATGATGTACATCTGAAAGCTGTATAATGTTATAATCCAATGATACTGCAATTAAAAAAATAAATAAATAAAATAACAAATATATCCCTCTGTTATACTTCCTGCTATATATGAGTAAGCTAGTATATATATTATTATATATATACAGACCAATATAACTCATGGACATGCATGTATCAGTCTTCAACAACATATTAGCAAGTAGGATCCAGCAATATATAAAAAAGACACTACGTGAACAAGTGGAGTTTATCCCATGAATGCAATGGTCTGAAATTTTAAATTTTAAAATCAATGTTTAAAACTAATTTTAAACATTTTAAAATTAATCAATACAATTTACCAAATTAACAAAATAAAGGAGAAAATTGATATGGTTATTTTATTAGATGCCAAAAAAGCACTTGAGATAATTCAACACTCATCCATGATAAAATTCTTAAACTAGATATTAAAGAGAATTTATTCAACTTGATAACAGATGTCTATAAAAAAAATCTACACACAATTTCATGCTTAATGCTTAATTAATGACCAATTTCTCCTTTCTGCAGATCTTTTCAGTATTGTATTGGAGGTGCTAGACAGTGCAATATGGTAAGAAAAAAGAATAAAAACTGTAAATATTGGAAAGAAGAAAAATTATCTTTATATGAAGATGTGATTGTGTACATAGAAAATCTTAAGTCCACATACCCAAAATACTAGAACTAATAAGTCAATTTATCAAAGCCACAGGATGCAAGGTCAATTTTGAATTCAACTGTCTTTGTATATGCAAGCAACAAATAATTGGAAAATAAAATCAAATTGTAGTAATATAAAAGTACCTGGCATAGCATGAAAATACTAAAATACTGAGTACTAAAGTTAATGAAAGATGTGCAAAACATCTACATATAAAGGATATGAAATATTACTAAGTTAAATTAAAGAACACATAAATGGGGAAATATACCACGTTTATTAATTGGAAGACTCATTATTTTTAAGATAAAATTTCCCACCAAAAGCAGCTATACTAATCAAGATTCCAGTGGGAATTTTCTATGGATATTTATTCATAAATATTTATCCAGCTTATCCTAAAAGTTATATGGAAGTGCAAAAGGCCAGGAATAGCCATAACTATACTGAAAAAACAACAAAGCGTGAGGAATTATGTTTCTGGGTTTTAAGATTTACTATAAAGATACAGAAATCAAGGCAGTGATATTGGCAATGGGGATAGACAGTAATTCAATGCAACAGAAGAGAGGGTCCGGGTATAGACCCACACATATATAGTTACTGATTTTTGATCTACTTATTCAAGATCAAGTAGGTCAAGGTGGGATCTGTAAGGGTGGACTTAGGAATTCAAACACCGGACGTGTGAAAATGTGTTTCGGGGGTGGCCTGGTGGCGCAGCGTTTAAGTTCAAATGTTCCGCTTGGCGGCCCCGGGTTTGCCGGTTTCCATGCCGGGTGTGGACATGGCACCACCTGGCAAAAGCCGTGGTGTGGTAGGCATCCCGTGTATAAAGTAGAGGAAGATGGGCATGGATGTTAGCTCAGGGCCAGTCTTCCTCAGCAAAAAGAGGAGGATTGGCAGTAGTTAGCTCAGGGCAAATCTTCCTCAAAAAAAAAAAAAAGAAAAAAGAAAGTGTGTTTCAGTGACACACACGTCTTTACGTGGGATGAGTGGAAGGTAAGGAGCCAAGAAAAGCCTGGGTTTTCAGAGTTTGCTCAGCAGAAGTCTCCTTCCCGACCTAAGTGTTCACCTTTCATTATTCACCTCGACAAAGGAGTTAATTGCATTCCAGTTTAGACCAGAGAGTGAAAAACGACAGTACACCAGTTATCAGTATTATGAAAGACCAAGGGGCAGTTAAAAGAGCTTCGTATTTTGTTCGGAAATAATCATAACAGTTAACATGTGTTGAGTGGTTACTATTGAGGAGCAGTATCTTAAATGCTTTCCAAGAACTATATCTTTTAGTTTCCCAACAACTCCCATGGCCGTCATCACCACATTTTTTTTTTTTCAAAGATTGGCATCTGAGCTAACGACTGTTGCCAATCTTCTTTTTTTTTTCCTGCTTTTTCTCCCCTAACCCCCTAGATCATAGTTGTATATATTTTAGTTATGAGTCCTTCTAGTTGTGGCATGTGGGACCCCACCTCAGGGTGGCCTGACAAGCGGTGCCATGTCCGCGCCCAGGATCCGAACCGGCAAAACCCTGGGCCGCCAAAGTGGAGTGCGAGAACTTAACCACTCGCCATGTGGCCAGTCCCCCATCACCACTTTTGAGATGAAAAAATGAAGATCACTTCCCAGCATCATAAAAATGATCAATGTAAAAGCTGATATAAAAACCCAGGCAGTTGGGCTCTAGAGCCCACACTCAACCGCTAGTCTGTATCTGCCTCCCCTGAAACAAAACCTTGACACCTTTTCTTGGCATTTATTTCCCCATGATCTTTGCAATTCTTGTTACGTTTCCTACTTGGGACACGACCTTAAAAATAAGCGCCAACAACTGTAACTTATATGTGTCTGAAGAAGCTTTCCTAAAATTCTATCCCAATCTACTCTCCATTTATAGTCTGCAAAAAGTGTAATTGGATTATTTGCAAAATACTGAGGCACAAGTTCTCTAAATGTCACATTAATATCAAAAGCACCATTCTTGTTTTTTTCCATCCTCCTTTAGCAAACACTTCCCCACCCTGTACTGAACCCACATGCTTCCTTGTCACCAGTCTGCAGGGAGGGACGGCTGCGTTTGCTGACTGTGATTTGTTACGGCTCTCTGGGTCATATTTATCATTGTTATTTCTTGGTTTCCTCATTCTCTTTTGCGTGAGATATCTAAATTTCAGAGAAACTCAGGCTCATATCCTCTTCTTTTACCAACCAAACACTCTCAGAAAACTCAAAAAATTCTTGTATTTAACCAACACCGATGGAGTAAAATCTTGGTATGTGTGACTTCTTATCTAAGGGAGCAAAGATGAATATCATTTGGATAAATGCAGTAGGTACTGCACCAGGCTTTAAAGAAATAAAGAGGACTAGGGCTTGGGATTGCCCTCAAGCAGCAAATGATTCAGTGGCAGAATTGTGAATGGACCCTTGGGTATTCCATGGATTTAGAGAAGTGCTAGAGAAGAAAACCCAGCCAGAGAAGCAGGAGCCTGACTTCCAGACGGAAACCCCGCAACCACAGGAACCACATCTCCATATATGGCGATCGGATGAACGGGCCATTTGTAAAAATAATAAAAAGCAGTGGAATATCTACTATATGACAAACATTATTTTAGACCTTCAAGTATAATTTTTAAAAATGACCACAATCTTATGAAGTAGACATTATTACTAGTATTAGTAACACCATCCCCATTTCACAGATACGGAAATCGAGGTGCAGAGAAGTAGAGTAACTTGCTCAGAATCACCCAGCTGTTAGGAAATAAAACCATAGTTTCACTAGAAGTATTCTGATTGCAGAATCTGCATTTTAAACACCAAAATCATATGTGTCTTCACTAACTGGGTAGTCTCAGGCAAGTTATTTTCCCAAAACTAAAACAATAGTATTTGTTCTATTTCAAAATAATAATTAATGTTGACTGAGTAGCTACTATGTTTCAAGCACTATTTTAGACTCTAGAAAAACTAACAGTAAAGATTGCATCTATTGGTGTGCCAGCAGCAGGCCATATCTCAAGAAGCCTAGCTAGACAGTATTTAGTCATTCATTTCTTAATCCATTCAATAACTGTTTACTGGATATTTATTGTGGTGTAGACTCCATCCTAGCAAGGGCTAGCAGTACATCCATGAACACGATACTCGTAGGCCTCTTGAAGCTCACACTGTAGACAGAAGAAACACACAATAAATGCAAGCAAGTAAATTAAGCATACTGATCATAGTATACTCTGCTTTTTTACAACTAGCACCATCTTGTAAATGTTTTTTCCACGTTGTAAAGATGTAGTGGATACTTTTTTTAATATTTGAGAATATACGTTATCTTTTTTTTTTCTGGTGAGGAAGATTGGCCCTGACCTAACATCTGTTGCCCATCTTCCTCTGTTTTATTTGGGATGGTGCCACAGTGTTGCTTGATGAGCCCTGCTGGGTCTGTGCCCGGGATCCGAACCTGCTAATCCAGGCTGCTGATGTGGAGTGCAGGAACTTAACCACCAGGCTGGCCCCAAGAATATGCAGTATCTTTTGAAAAGCCTTTCTGTGTTGCAGTAATCCAGTCTGTAACCCTTCCAGCTGTGACACAGGTGGTCTTGGGCTCCTCCAATCAGGTGCACTAGTGTGGGATTCAGTTGGAAGAGAGCAAAGGGAGGAAGCTGGTTCTGCAGACACTCCTATTTGCTAGTAAGGGTGGTGTTAAGCCATCTGTGTTTTAGAGACTGAAAAGTCCAGTCCCTGATACAGAAGTGGCATGAATGTTAGTGGCAGTGGCAGGAAAGTGGAGTCCTGGCCTCCGGTGCCTATCGTCCAGGACGGCGGCAGCAGCAGCAGCAGCAGCAGGAGCCAGCTCTGTTGTGGGTTTAGGCGTTCTTTGTGGACATTCAGCCCCAAGCCCGTTTCTCCTTCTCTCTCAGTTATATAAGGAGCTATCGAATATCAAGTAATATATTCTCTGGGGCTGCCCGGTGGCGCACCAGTTAAGTGTGCACGTTCCACTTTGGCGGTCTGGGGTTCGCTGGTTGGGATCCCGGGTGTGGGTGTGGACATGGAACTGCTTGGCAAACGCCATGCTGAGGTAGGCGTCCCATGTATATAGTGGAGGAAGATGGACATGTTCAAGATGTTAGTTCAGGGCCAGTCTTCCTCAGCAAAAAGAGGAGGATTGGCAGTAGTTAGCTCAGGGCTAATCTTTCTCAAAAAAAAAAAAAATTAATAAATTCCCTGTAAACTAGACAGTGGATTCTATTGCTTGCAACTGAGATCCTTAACCTATTCAGTAAATGTTACCAGGAGTGGGTATAGGGAACAGGCCCTTACTGAAATGAGAAGCTGACGTTGTTTATCTGGCCTGTTTGAAACAGAAAAAACCTGATTAGAATTAGGAGATGGGATTCTGGTAGTCCATTTCACGTCATGCTAGAAGAGTTACTTTAATTAGCATCAGTGCCCACCTTGAATAACATGGCCGTGGTAGGCAAGACCTCGGAAGACAGAGAGTATGCCACCTTAGGACAGTGGGGAGGGCATGAGGAACTCAGGACCGTGGTGGGCTGCTGCTTCCAACTGTGCTGGAGAGTGTAAACAAAGGCAAGGTCAGGCTCCACTTGAAATTCTCTGCATACAGCACAGGCAGGGAGCCAGAAAATCTTCTCTGAGTGTCCTAAGAGGATGTTTTGGGCCTACAGACCTAGAGAGCTAACATAGCTGAAAATTGTATGAACTCTTTGACCAGGTTAAAATACAAAATTCAACTGAGCCAATTTTAAAGATTTTACTGGCTTTATTCAACGATTCATGAATCTGGCAGCATCCAATCCAGCAGATAGAAAGGAGCTCCAAGAGCTGTAGAAAATGAGGACTTTCATAGGCAGAAGGGGATGGGAACAAGGAAGTTACACCAGGAAAAGAACGAGTTGGTTATCGCAAGGTCCTTTCCTTTGGGGGCCGGCTGGTGTATCAGGCCTGTGACCTCACTAGTGCCGACCAGGCGATTCCTGACTGACTGGTTTAAGATTCCACTTCTAGGAGAGCTGAAGCTGAAACTAAGTTAATTCTGGGTTTGGTGACATGGGGCTTAGTATAAGTGATTCCATTTTGGGCCTGTTGTCTTGTTTTTAACAACCAAATGAGTTGCTTAATAAAAATACCAGTTCAATTCATAACTCACAAATTCTCTTATGTGAGACCATGGGCTTTGCTTGGGAAAGAGTGAGATGCAGAAAATTTGAGTGGATACATTAAGGAATATTTGAATTATTCAAAACGCTCCAAACTAAAAAACTTCACTGAATCTCCTAGACAGAAGAAGCGATTCCTTCGATTCTGCGTGACGAAGGCCCACCTTGTTTGAGGACTCTTAAATGACCTCTCTGGGGCAGCTGCTTTGCAAGGTAAAGCCACCTCTATCACCACAGGCCCTTATAATGTCCTAGCATGGCACAGGGGTCCAATTGTAGGAGGAGAAGATTTGCTCTCCAAAATAATTGCAAGATATTTTCTAGTTTATATTGATTAAATATGGGAAATATTTACGGCAACGAATTCATAGGGTTCCAGACCAGGGAGGTAGAAATACAATTTTAGATCAAGATGACTTTGATACAGCAGCACTTACTGGAGATTCTAGACTCAATGTACATGCTTGAGCAACTGGAAATGCTCTTTATTTGCTCATTCTGACATCTGAATTCAGATGTCAGCTGAATTCAATGGCAGTCTATACTGAATGAAGGATTCCAAATTCTTCCTCTATGGTGAGGATTCCAAAGACAAGAAGAGTGTAGCGGAAGTATCTGTGTTATTTTTTGTCCCTGAGAGAAGACTCTGAAATTCTTCTCTTCTCCATGATGAGGGTAACACTAGTGTCTTTGCAAAGCACTTCAATGGTTGCTTCCCATAGGCCATGGACTCATTTGGGAGATGCTGCCATTGAGATGGGCTCCCAGATTTCAAAGTAGATGATAGACTCTTGATAAGGCAGAGACCAAGTAGCAGTCCTTAATAACCATATGCAAAGTAGTTGCTGTCGCTAGCACCATCAGATGTGTTGGTGTGGTTATGAGAATGGTCTACTCTTCAGAGATCTTTGTCAGTCATTGACTGATCATTGGGTTCCTGGGACTGAAATAGCTAGGAAACCTCCAATATTCTTCTTCTTCTTTTTTTTTGTGATGAGGAAGATTCACCCTGAGCTAACATTTATTGCCGATCCTCCTCTTTTTTTTGCTTGAGGAAGATCAGCCCTGAGCTAACATCCGTGCCAGTCTTCCTCTACTTCGTATGTGGGATGACTCCACAGTGTGGCTGATGAGTGGAGTAGGTCCGCACCTGGGATGTGAACCTGCAAACCCTGGGCCACCAAAGTGGAGCGCACAGAACTTGAACAACTCAGCCAAGGGGCTGGCCCCCTGATATTCTTCTTAATCCCTTAAAACTCTGGGACTGTCAACCAGAGCTCCGACTTAAATCACCACAGTAGATTCATGGCCACTTACCATTCTCAGACTTAAGTCAGTTCACAAACCCAGGGCCCCTTAAATAAAGGGGAGGCCAGGTACCCTTGAGCATCCTGGGATAAATCAATGCCAAACACATTAAATTTCCCACCTAATATTTTCCAAAGTAAATTGCAAATATTTTTCTTTTAATTGTGTCCAAGGAAAAGTAAAGTCCAGGGAATTATTGGGCACAGGCTCTGAAGTAAGTTTCATTTCTGCAAATCTAAAATTTTGTGGTGGAACATTAGTCCAAATAGGAGATGATGGGGTAAAACACTGCATGAAATTTTGGCCTGAGTCCAACTATCCGTCACCCACTAAGGTCTCTGGATCCATCTGTGGTTGATTTTCCAAATCCTGAATGAAATAGACTTACTCAGCAATTGGCTCCCTAGCTCAGCAAGTGGAGGCTATCGCATCATGAGAGAGCAAGTGGGTGCCACTCTGTGAAGCATCTCCTACTACACAAAATAGTCAACCAGTATTCTTACCACATTCCTAGGGGAAGCACAAATATTAGTGCCACTTTCACAACTTTGAACATGCGAGGATGGTGACTCTGCCATGTCCCCATTTCACTTGTCTGTTCAGACCGTGCATGGATTTACGGAGGTAGTGGGTGCTGTGGTGTACCAGTCAGAACCCCCTTCAGGACTGAGGCACAGCTGTCAGGACTGTTGCCTACTGAAGGTTTGCAGCTATTTCCGCTCAGAAATACCCTTAATTGAGACAGTGGCCTCATCCAAGGTTATGACCCCTTCCCAGGGCAGCCCCATCTATTGATGATACTAGCGGAGGTAAAAAGGCCTGGCCCTCTTGCTTCCGTTCAGGTCGTCTCTGAAGGGCTGTCTCAGCTTCAGAATGCCCTGAGTTTGGTAGAGGCCATTGTTGCAACTCTATCACAGTTAAACCTCTCCTGCCTAACCTCTATCCCCTCTTGTTCCCTCACAAGTGTTCCTAGGAACACTCTCTGTTAAAATTTCTGCAGGCAAATCTCCTTTTCAGAGTCTGTTTCCCAGGGAACCAGACCTAAGACCTAAGTTGGCGCCAGGATTGGTCCCAGGAATCAGACTCAAAATGTGTTTGCAGCTGTATCATCCATCATCTGGCAGTAAGGACCTCACATGTAGTGGTAGGTGGAATGTGTATAGCCCCAAGCACACTGCTGTTGTGCAGTTATTAAAACTGTCACTAGTCGTGTATGGGGATTGTATACCAGTGGAGGGAGACACACAGACTGGTGCAATAGCTCAGGTGTTTGAGGGGCATGGAGAAGTGGTACTTATCATGAAAATGGACTGAGATGGCTGCTGCTGAAGGCCCTTAGTGTGTTAGCAAAAGGTGGGGAAATGCTGAGGATGATTAATAATCAATTTAAGACTAGATATGAAGCCTGAGGCTTCCTTGGAAGCATGCAAAGACACTCTTATGTCCTGCAGCTGGAAAGCAGACAAAGATGAGGATAGGCCCAGAACTTAATAATGTAAGTAGCAGAGCTCCCCAGAAGGTTGAATTCTCAATCCCAGTAATTCTGCTGTGCCAAGATCAGGGCCCTGATTAGGAAGAAGTTGACCCTGAGACTTCAGGGATAATGAACTTGAAAACCTTGAGTGGCAGATTCTCTGGGCCTGTCAAGATGGCCCATTATTTTGTCAAATGCCAGCACTCTCCCTTTAGTTGAGTATGATGTTGGGGCCTCTGCTTTACAAGACCACCTGCACCCCCTTCATGATCCACTATTGCCTCCCTCTCTGGCCACCAGACCAATGAATATTATTAAGACTCAACATTGCCTAGCTGGGGAAGTGCTAGGCCTAAGAAGCGGGGAAGGGACTAGACCCTGTGTGAGCTGCAGAACCTGGACCACCTGTCCTGGCAGGAGCTGGCAGAGTATGCATGGGACTAGGTCCTGCGGGCGCTGCATCAAGGGTAGGGATAGTGCATAAAGTTTGATAGGAGAGAATTTATCAATATAGGAGCACTCTCCTGGGAGTCAAGATTTAACAGCCTGGCAAGACATGGGGAGGTGGTGCTAATATGCTAGTAGGACAGCTCTTGAAAACCTGGAGAAAGTGATGTCCCATGTTAAGTGAAGTAAAAATGTCTGAACTTCCATGGTAGATGATAAAAGAAGGGGTCAAAAGGCTCAAAGAATTGGGAATGTTTGAGTGGATGTATCATGGAAGGCCCGAAACCCCAGCCTCAGCCAACTCTGTTCTCTGTTGGAGATCCTAGAGGACACTCCATTTACTAAGCAATAAGAAATGTACTGGTGAGAGGACACTAGTCCCACTGCAGAGCTCAATAGTCATTGTCCTTTATAGGGAGGCCTAATGATAGGAGACTGCATGATGGCAATGAGGTAGGAGGCTCCCAAAATAGGAGAGGTGAGATGGAAAAACAATTGTGATGAGCATTAAGATTGGAGAGGCAGGCCATGGGTCTGAGCTGCAGAGAGCTACAGAGAAGGTATTTAGGAGGAGATCTGTCTTGCTTTGGGGCGTGATAGATGGGCAGTAACAAAGAGACTATTCAATATTTACAACCAAATATCAAGGATGAATAATTCAGGAGTCTGATGAAGCTTCCTGTATTAGATTCCTATTGCTGCTGTAACAAATTACCACAAATTTAGTGGATTAAACAAACACAAATTTATTCTCTTATAATTCTAGAAGTCAGAAGTCTGAAGTGGGTTAATGGGTCTCATTGGGTCAAAATCAAGGTGTCAGCAGTGCTGGTTCTCTCTGGAGGCTCTAAGGGAGAATTGTTTCCTTGCCTTTTCTAGCTTCTAGAGGCCACCTGCATTCTTTGGCTTGTGGCCCCTTCTTCCATCTTCAAAGCCAGCAGCACAGCATCTTTAAATTTCTCTCTGACTTGACCCTCTGTTTCCATTGTCTCATCTCTTTCTCTGACTCTTAGTTCTTGCCTCCCTTTATAAGGACCTTTGTGATTACATTAGGCCCATCTGATAATACAGGATCATCTTCCCACATCAAGATTCTTGACTTGATCGCAGCTGCAAAGTCTGTAGCCACCCCTGATGCAGGAAGGGTTAATAATCACTGGAAAAAGCTTGCCAACAAACTGTGACCCGGAGGTGAGCAGGCTCGTTAGCCAATGACAGGTATGACCTCCAGGGGGAGGCAACCTAAGCCAGGCATCGGTCACCCGGGGGCACAGATGGAGACACGATATCCATATCGGGAGCAGGAGGAGCCGTTGCCTAGGAGGCCTTGCCTGCTCTGAGATAAAAATATGCAAGCACAGCAAAAACATGATAATATCAAAACAGAGGCCGAGGGAGGGCTCCTTGAGAAATCACTAAGAATTCTTGGCATTCACTAATTACTTCATCCAGAAAACCTGTGTATGTTTAACAGATGTAAGCTATGTATATATTGAAACGCTGGTTGTAATAAACCCAGAGTGGCCATCAGCCCTCTCCGCATCTATCGTGATGTGTGCATTGGATTGCGACACCGACAAAGTCTCTTTTGACTTGTAAGCTAACATATTCACAGGTCCCGGGCATTAGAACATGGACATCTTTGGGGCTATTACTCTGTCTGCCACGCTACCCAAACAAACGTGGCAATTCTTTGCCAGTTTTGAGAACTAAGCCCGATTTCAGAACCAGAAACTATAGACTAAAGGAGGGGCCAGATCCCCCAAAGCAATGACTTTTCCACACTAACGCAAGTATATATGGGAGCATTTCCTAGTCCTTCCCTAAAGGGATCTCGAGTCATTTACTCAGGGAACCATCCACTGGGAAGAGGGGAGTACACAGACATTTCAAGGACTGTTGGAAACAGGGTCTGATTTGACATTAACACTCAGAGATCTGAAGGGTCACCATGACCCACCTCTTAAAGTGGGTATATACAAGAGCAAGGTAATAAAGTGATTCCTAATCAAGATCCAGCTGGCTGAGGGTCCGCTGGATCCAAACACCACACAGACTAGTGCTCATTTCCCTAGTCTCCAAATGTATGATTAAAGTGGACACATTTGGAGGTTGGCAGAACTGCACATTTGTTTCCTTGGCCCATGGAGTGAGAGCTAGCCTAGCTACAAAAGCCAAAGTGAAATCTCTAAAATGTCTGCCCTGTGGCCAAGATATTAAATTTAAAACAATATTGTAATTGTGTTTTCATTTATCAGCCTTGTCTGTTTTTTGTATCAGGGTAATGCCTTGTAAAATGAGTTTGGAAGTATTCCCTCTTGTGCTATTTTTTGCAAGGGTTTGAGAAGGACTGGTGCTAACTCTTCTTTAAATGTTTGGTAGAATTCACCAGTAAAGCCATCTGGTTCTGGACTTTTATTTCTTGGGAGGTTCTTGATTACTGATTCAATCTCTTGACTGGTAATTAGTCTGTTCAGATTTTCTATTTCTTCATGATTCAATCTTGGTAGGTTGTAAGTTTCTAGGAAATTATCCATTTCTTCTAGGTTGTCCTAGAATATCCCTGATGAACATAGGTGGAAAAATCCTCAACAAAATATCAGCAAACTGAATTCAACAATACAAGAAAAGGATCATACACCATGACAAAGTAGGATTTATTCCAGAGATGCAGGGATGGTTTAACATCTGCAAACAAATCAATGTGATACACCACACTAACAAAATAAAGGATAAAAATCATATAACCATCTCAGTAGATGCATGAAAAGTATGACAAGATTCAACATCCATTCGTGATAAAAACTCTCAATAAACTGGGTATAGAGGGAATGTACCTCAATACAATAAGGGCCATGTATGAGAATCCCACCGCTAACATCATTCTCAACAGTGAAAAACTGGAAGCATTTCCTCTAAGATCAGGAACAAGACAAGAATGCCCATTCTTGCCACTTTTATTCAACATAGTACTGGGGGTCTTAGCCAGAGCTGTTAGCAAGAAAAAAGAAATGAAAAGCAGCCAAATTGGAAAGGAAGAAGTAAAACTGTCCCTATTTGCAGATGACATGACATTATACATAGAAAACTCTAAAGAACCCACAAAAAAACCTGTTCAAACTGATAAACAAATTCAGTAAAGTTGCAGAATACAAAATCAATGTACAAAAATCAGTTGCATTTCTACCCACTAACAATGAACTATCAGAGAGAGAAATTCAGAAAAAAGGTCCCATTTACAATTGCATCAAAAAGAATAAAATACCTAGGAATAAATTTAATCAAAGAGGTGAAAGATCTGTGCACTGAAATCTATAAGATACTGATGGAAAAGTTAAAGAAAACACAAATAAATAGAAAGATGTTCTGTGCTCATGGATTGGATGAATTAATGTTGTTAAAATATCCATACTACTCAAAACAATCCACAGATTCAGTGCAATCCTTATCAAAATTCAAATGACATTTTTTCACAGAAATTGAACAAACAATCCTAAAATTTGTAGAAGACCCTTAATGGCCAAAGTAATCTTGAGAAAGAGAACCAAGCTGGAGGTGTCACACTTCCTGATTTCAAACTATATTATAAAGCTATAGTAATCAAAACAACATGGCACTGGCAGAAAAAGAGACATAGATCAATGGAACGGAATAGAGAACTCGGAAAAACATCCATGAATATTCGGTCAATTAATGAGTGACAAAGGAGCCAACAATATACAGTGGGGAAAGGATCATCTCTTCAATAAATGATGTTGGGAAATTGGGCAGACACATGCAAAAGAATGAAATTGGATCTCTATCTTAGACCATACACAGAAAGGTAATATTATATGTCAATTATGTCTCAATAAAACTGGATAAAAAAGAAAAAATTATGATAAAAACACATTAGAAAATTTTTAAAAACTACCTTGAATCTATATATTTGAAATTGCTATCGTGTTTGAGGTGGAACAGTATGTAATTACTGCTCTAACTTTGTCTTTAACAAACTTAAATCTTATCCAATGTTAAAGGATGCAGTAGGCACTTAATAAATGCTTAATTAAAAGAAAATCCCCCCAAACCCAATATTGTATCCATTGGCAAATGGCAGATATTGGTTCCACCCTTAAAGATTTAAGTGATATGTTGGATGTTGTCCCAATAATATTCCCATTTAATTTACCAACCTAGTTGCTACAAAAAGCATATGGATACTAGAGGTCAATAGTGGACTATTGCAAATTTAAACAGATAGTTGTCCCAGTTGCAACAGCTCTCTCTATGTGCTATGATCTGCTAGAGCTGAGAACATGGACTGAGGTGTAAAGTACGCAGCTGTTCATTGTTGAATGCGGTTATTTTCATCCCTATCCAGGAGGAGAGCCAGATATAGTTTTCATTCTCATGAAATGGACAACAGTAAACCTATACGGTCTTGCCCCAGGGCTGTGCTAACTCTTCATGTGCTAACCTCTGTCATGGTATATTCTGCACATAACTGGGCCTTCTGGACTTTATACATCATCATAAGGACAGCACACTAACTGGCCTGGATGAGCAAGGAAGCAGAAGTTGAGGGGGCCAAGCAACAATCAGAACTATCAGATTGGCATATCTGGGATCAGGCATGAGAGGGCCTAAGGGCTCAAGGAAACTGCAGGAGCAGGTGGCATGGGCCCTGCACCCCGGTTCCTTCAGTCCAGGGGTGGGAAAGGCTGCCCACCTTCGCTAGCCCAAAGGTGTTTCACCATCGCTTGCTGATGTTCCTAACTTTGCCTTCACCTTTTAAATAGGTTCTTCATTCAACAGTCCTTAATTACCAATATTTGAAGAGTTCATGATTTCCTGACATAACCCTCATGAATATAAGAAAGAATAACCTGCTTCAGACTAGTGACCTCTAGAAACCCACTGACTTGGATGACCCTTAACTTTTCATTGGGTGAAGCCAACAAGAAGCTATTGACTATTAAAATGATGAGGATTAAAAAAAATTTCCGTTGGATGAATCACCCATTCTCTTGCACGTGTACATCTTAACAAGACATCAGTGCTCTTCGCTGTTTCCTGGTCACCTAGCCTTATCAGCATGTCATCAAGGTAATGAACCAGCATGCCCTGTGGGATGATAAAATAATCAGAGTCCTGTGGTATAATTTATGAAACGGAACTGAAGTTGTCATAATCTACAACAACATGGCAAAAGTATAGCACTATCCCTTCCAAGTAAAAGATAAACACTGCTGTCGGTGTTCCCTGCTTATTGGAATAGAGGGGAAAAGCATTTTCCAATTAAATGGGTACATACCAAATATCAAAGGTTATATTACCAAATCTGGAATAGCAGCTGCGATCTAAGACATGATATGATTAAGCCTCTGATAATCCACTGTTACTTTCCCAGATCCATTTTCTTAGGTCAGGTTCTCCAGGAAACAATCTCTAAGACAACGATTTGTGTGCAGAAAATTTATCCGCGAGTGGTGTCAGGAGCAACACTTGTGAGGAAAGTTGGGGTACAGAGAGTAATTGAATTGCAATGTAGTTGCAACAACGCCTCAGCCAATTTCAGAGGGTGTTCAAAAGTTGAACAATCCAGAAATGTTCTAAATTAAGCAAGAGGGATGGGCCTTTTTGTCTCCGTATTAATGAGTCAGTAGATCCAGCCAGCCCTATGGATGGAGAGAAAACTGGCAAGGTAGTTCTCTTCCTCCGAGGGCAATTTTGGGGAAAGACTCAGCGGCCAACAGGCAACACTCCTGAAAGCTGGGAGAATGAGTCCTGAAATTCCGAAGGGGAATCTGGGTGGTTTACTATAGGATCCAATAGAGTCCACCCTTTGCCCCACCTGGACACACTGGCCTTGTAGAAGAAGTTGACCCTATCTGGGAACAGCTGCTCTAGGATTCTGAGGGAATCTTAAGAGTTGGTGGGACGGTCTGTGGCCCCCACCCCTGCAGCTGGTCTGGGGACTATAACCAGTACCCCTCATCTCCCCGCTGTATCACTCATTCTAGATTCCTCTCATTGTCTTCTATCTCTTCTGCTCATCCAGGTAGCTTTTCTCATGGTCTGGTTCAGACACACATCCCTGACGGCTTTGAGCTGTTGCTCACCGTGCCCTTTTAAGGCTGTGGCTGCTACACTTGTCCGTTTACCACAAGTGTTGGTAAGAGAAGCACCAAGAGAAGCCCCAGTGGATCACCAGGGAACCAAACATATTCTTTCCTGCCTCCAAGTGTAAGATCAGCCGTATAGTATCTTGATAATCAGTTAATTACCCCTACAAGAACGGTGATTCCTTCCCTCTCCTACTGCATTTCAAGTTCTAAATATACTCTCTACCCTTTTCCCCCTTTCTCATTGGCCTGGATAAATGACCATTATGGGCTGTATCAATGGTACCCCTTGCCCTCTGGCTTCTGATTGTGTTCAGCCAGTAAAAGGCACTAATAGTAGACAGGAGATAGAGGAGGTGAGATCTGGGTATTTACTCCCCCAGCTATCTGGCAGCTGGGCTGGGCTTGGCAGTGTAGAGGAATACACATACTGAGTGCTCCCTTGGGACAGCCCTCTCCTACAGCACCCATAGTCCTAGGTGAATGTGTTCATATCAATAATTTGTCCAGATCTAGTCGTATTTTATCTTTCTTGATAAAATACCCTTAGAATTCACTCCTAATCATGGTCTCCAGATTCCTATTAAAAAAATTAGCAAAGCCCTGAAACTCGTATAGGTTATTTCCTCTCAAATCTGGCCTTGTCCTTTTCTTTCTGGGCTGTGCTGGCATCTAAATCTAATTATGGTCCTAGAGGTATTCAGGAGAGATGGAGTGTATCTGGCAGAAAATTATCATCCCCTTGAGAAGCAACTATCACAAGTAAAGTTATTGAACTGTTTTTACTCAGGGGAAAGATGATTCCTTCTAATGAGAAGAAGACAGGGACTGCCTCTGCTATTAAGGGATGGTCAGAGGAGCCTCTACCCAGATATTGCCATCTCAGCTCTCAGATTTCTACACTTGCCCTTTTCTTAACATAAGGAAGCTGGTAGCCTTGAGCATTTAATTAGAGATGTAACTCTGCAACTATTCAATCAGGCCAGAGCTTGATCACCATATTTGCCCTGGATGTTGCAGGAAATACATGCTCTATTTGTAAGCATGTCTCTGATATATTGATATATTTACCTAGTGATTCACAACACTGCCAAATCTGAGTGAGGTACAGAGAGACGGAAGACTCTCCAGATAATTAAGGGTATAAAAAAACCATTATGTGATCACAAATTCAATGAGGCTTAAAATATTGTGAAACATCAGAAGCCCTTTAGAGCCTGTGGCAAGTCCAAGTAAAAAAATCACAGCAAAAAATACCTAAGGGTTTGGAACTAAGCCATGCAAATAACTTTTAAGTAAGTAATTGCATTTCTTTTGAGAGTGCTTGCTTGCGGAACACAAGTGCCCATGCTGTCTGAATTGCCCATCATAAATTCAGTTTTATCTGAACCACCAAGCCAAACAGCACCCAACCATCAAATAGAAGTGGTATGTAGGGTGTATTGGTTTTCAACTGCTGAGTAACAAATTACCACAAATAGAGTGGCTTAAAATAACACAAATTTATTTTGCAGTTTCTGACATCAGAAGTATTATGATTAATTTTGTGTATCATCTTGACTGGACCACAGGATGCCTGGATATCTGGCTAAGCATTATTTCCAGGCATGTCTGAGAGGGTGTTTCTGGAGGACGTTAGCATTTGAATTCGTTGACTGAGTAAAGCAGATTGTGCTCTCCAAGGTGAGTGGGCATTGTGCAATCCATTGATGGCCTAAATAGAACAAAAAAGGGGAGAAAGGTTAAATTCTCTCTCCCTTTATGTCTGAAAGCTGGGACTGAGACATCCATCCTCCCTACCCTTGGACTGGACTTCCATCGTCAGCACTGCTGGTTCTCAGGCTTTTGGGCTGAGACTGGAACTACACCACTGGCTTTCTTGGGTCTCCAGTTGGCAGATGGCAAATTGTGGGATTTCTCAGCCTCCATAATCACATTAGCCAATTCCTTATAATTAATCTTGTTATATGCAAGCTCTATTAACTTAGTGGTGATTGGTCAGAAATCTCCTTAAATGCCTTAATCCAGTAAGTCTTCCAGCAGATCTGGGTGTTTGTTGACTCATGCCTTCAGTGCTCAAACAGTTTATGAGTCTTCATTAGCTTTTATTTCCTGCTTATGCAGAAATTTAAAGTCAGCCAGAGGTGGCTAGGCCCTCTCAGTTCTATCCTGCACATGTGTGAGATCTTCTAAATCTTTAGTAATATCTCATCACTTTTCAAAGCCCCTATGGATGTCTCATTTCCAAGATCTCCCTTTAAAATTTTTGGCTAGTTCTTGTTTGCTGCAACTGGGATCACATACCCACATATCACATAGTCTCAGGCAGCTATGATATAAAACAATTGCTGCTGATTGTTTTTTACAAACACACTGAAGGTAGAGCTTTCCTCATGGAGCAAGCTCTGGGTCACATCAGAAAATACCAGCCCCATGAATTGGACTTTTCCAGGGAGCTGTCAGACAATTAGAATACTCTGGTAATGGAGCTTTCCTGAGAATGGGAGTAGGCTGTACTAAACACCACAAAATCTGTTGTTCTTATGGAGGTTCAGTAGTTTCTCTCGATTAAATGATCTTCAGATGGTAGTAAGCCTTGGGTTAATGTGCAGAATTCTTAAGTTGCTTTTGGTGATTTTGCCAGTATTTTCATTGATTTTCTGAAAGTGCAGATTTATGGAGCTCCTCCTTCTGCCACTCCCTAGGCACATATTCTGGATATGAGTTTGCTTACCTCCCTTTACATCGTTCTGGCAGCCATACCAGTTGTTTATAGTCATGAGATTTATTTATTTATAGTCATAATATTTCGCAAAACATTCCTTTTGACAAAGAAATGTATTTTATAGCAAAAGAAGTAATACAATATGCTGAAACCAACAGAATTCACTAGTTTTACCATATACCCCACCACCCAGAAATAGGATAATGAAATAGTCAATTGAAGACTCAGTTATGAAACCACCTGGAAGAAGCCACCTTATGAATTTGTTTACAATCTTATGAGGATGTGATATGTAGGCTGACCTAGTCACCAGTATGTGATTCTGTGTTTATTGTAAACTAAATACATGGATCCAGAAATCAAGGATAGAAGTGAGATTGGCTCTTATCTCTATTAGACTCAATACAAATATTTTGCACCTGCTATTGCTATACTTGCAAATATATATATGTATATAAATATATAATACATATATATATTTTTTCCTATTCTCATGACCTTGGCTCTCCTGGCATCAATTTTCATGCAAGTTCAATTTAAGGACAAATATCGATCGTATAAGAACTGATAACATTGATGGGAACAATTTGTTGTGGCCACTTCATGTTATGGAAAAAGTGTTATACTGATGTTGAGTATCAGAGAGGAAGGGTGGGTACCATTTCTCACTTTTATGGCAGTTCACTATCTTTTAAATATTTTCATGTTTGAGATATGTGGTGGTTATAGAGGTGTGTGCTCAGATATCCTTTTAAGGGAACTTGCTGTAGGGATCAACTCATCGACAGCCTCAGGCTGCTGTATCTTTGGATCTATCTTGTTGTTCACACCAGGCCTTATTCCCCTTGGGCTCCTCTCAGCCAGTGAGTGAGCATAGCAGGTGTATTTGAAATAGCCATTTTGCCCAATGGTGAATTTTTTTAAGGAGCAACTTTTGCTCAGGGATCCCCAACCACCCTGGTCAAGACTGTCAGAACTGTGCTGCAGTCTAAGGTTCTCTCTACCCAATTCTTTCTCCCCTCTCTCCTTTCATAGGTGTAAATCCTGCATTGTGGTCTGAAGTTTCACCCCGTCTACACCTGTTTCCTCTCTATTCATCCTTCATAGATGTTTCCCCCAATAAATCTTTTGCATGTCTATCTTATCTGTGCATCTGCTCTTGGAGGCCCCATAGCACAGGGAAATTCCCATGAATGCTGTCCTCCCAACATAGCGCTCAAAACACAATTTTGACTACTAGGATGTGGGAATATAATCCAGGCTCCAACAAGTGGGCATACTCGAGTGAGACTGTTTCAGATGGAAGGAATTTGGACAGGAGGCTCCCCAGGGTGAGAATAGTAACACAGCGTCTGGATTTTGGAGCTTAACAAAGTCAAGTGCCTGATTCAGAAGCAGAATGGTTAGTGAAATGGCTAGAAAGAAAGGTAACTTTTGTAAGAACAAATTTCTGACATTTTGAGCTTGGTGGCATCAGTAGTGGCAACAGCAACAGAGACTTCTTAGTTAGGCATTAGTTCCATGCCTGGTTATAGAAATTTTTCCTGGAAGCTTAACTTCCAGGCTAATTTGACAGCCCTCTCAAAAACCTCCACAAACTTTTTAACATGCTTTAATAAACTCCTTTTTCTGATTAAACTAGAGAAATTGCATTTATTGTTTACCTTTGGACTTTGACTAGTAAGACAGTGTTCATAATTTTGTAAATGAATGAGTTTCATGGTAAGAACTCAGAGGTTCCTTTCCTGGTGGTAATTTTTAATAGCACACTTTTCCATTCCAATAAGAATCAGAACTCAACGTTTTTTGACATGTACCCACGCTTCAAGAATGGATCCTCAACTATTTGAATATTGGTTACAATTACTATTACATGTTAAACTATTGTGCTCTGGAAAATATTTTGCTTTGTTGATGAATTTGCCATGAACTAATGTCAGTCAGGTTGTTAGCCTTGTAGCCTCAGAAATCAGACTTAGCATATTGAGAATGAACCCCCATCTCAGGAGCAGACAAACATGAATTGACTACTTAACACAGACCTTGTTAATTTATGAGAACTGTCATGGGGATCTGAATATGCAAAGTCTCTGTGACCAGCGATTCATCTCCCTGTTATCAGCTCCAGTATGGGTCTATTTCTTGTTTATCCATACACCAAGAATGAATTATGGAGTCCCAGTTTTGTGGGGGAAAAGATCTATTAACTTCTAACTGGGTGAATCCTGAGCTTTATTTTCTCTACTTTGTCTCCCATAAGACTGTTAAAAGTAAGTTAGCTTCCCCTGATTTGTTAAATACCTTTCAAATGAGAGCTGGATTCATTGTTCTTCTTACTTGTCTGGAATCCGACTTTCACTTAGGTTGTGTCCCCAGTATTTTGCATTTTCTTGCTTAACAATGCTTTTCGGAAGATGAAAAAAGTATCCTCCAGCAGTTTTAGTAATTTTCAGTGAGAGAATAACTCAGTCCGCTGTGTTACTATGTTTAAGTATTAAATGCATCAGGAATTGATTTTTATTGTGATGAAAGATGGCAATCCAATTTTTTTTCCTGATGGACAGCCACTTGTCTCATGATCACTTATTGATAATACCTTTCCATACATGTGTGAGTCCATTTCTGCAGTCTTTTGGTGTTATTCTATTGGTCAGTGTATCTACACCTTTGTCAATGCTATGCTGTCTTGATTACCTAGATTTATGAAAAGACTTGAGATCTGATTTAACTAGTCCCCCAAATCATCATCTCCTCTGCCCCCTCCCCCTTCTCCTTTTCCCCTCCTTCTTCTCTTTCTCCTCCTCCTTTGGGAGTATCTTGTCTATTCTTGACCCTTTGCACATTCATATAAATTTTAAAATTTTCTCTTAAATTTAAAATTTTTAAATCTTGACAAATTCCATATTAAGTACATTGATCAGATTTCTATTTAGATTTCATTAAATACATTGACACATTTAGAAAAATTAGTGTATTTATTATGTTGAGTCTTCTTAGCTGTCCTCTCACTTTAATTGGGTCCTCATTAATATCTTTCCAACAAGTTTTATAATTTTCTCCAAAAAGGTATAATATTTTTTTAGAGGAAAAAAGTCCAATAATACCAAGTAATGCTGTAAATATGAAATAACGAGAACATTAACACACTTCTTGTGATAATGCAAATTGATAAACTATTTCACAACATCTTTTAAAATTTAGTCTTCTCATACTCTGTGATTTAGCAATTGTATTTTGTAGGAATTTTCCTAGGGAATATTAGATAGTTTTCATACATAGTGGATAAACTGTAGTATATTTTCACAATGGCATATTATGCAGAAGTAAAAATGAATGAAATATAGCTAAATGCAACAGCATAGAGGAATCTTACAAGCATATTATGGAGTGAACAATGTCAGTTTCAGAAGACTATCTATGGCATAACATCAGTTTTATAAAGTTTGAAAATGAACAAAAATGGCACAATATATCCTATAGGAATGCACACATTTTGGATAAAACCGTAAACATAGCAAAATAAGTATAAGATTTAGAACATTTGTCACCACAGGACAGAGTGGAGAACGGAAAGTGGGATAAAGAAAGAATGCATGCAATGATATGAGGATTGTTCTAGTTCTTCAAATGGGTTGTAGGTTCATGTATGTTAATTTTACTGTTTTGCTTAATAACTTACATTGGTTACATATTTTTATGTATCAAATCTTATATACTTAAAAAACAAATAAGATTTATTATTTTAATCTTTAAACATTTTTTTACTCTGATCAAATCCTACTCAATCTTTATGTAAAGTGCTAATAAATTTTTTTACTTGGTTTTCAAAATACTGCTGATACTATTTTTTGTGATAAATATTCAAATATTTATAGAAAAATTGATGTAATATCTGGTTGATTAGTGCCAGGGTATAGGTATAGCTGAAATAAAGTTGGCTGAAACAAATAAGTTAATATTTATTGAAGTTGGTGATGGATACGTGAGGATTAATTATCATCTTCTTGTTAGTTTTGTGTACATTACAATTCTGATATTACAAAGTCGTTATTTTAACCCAAGTGCCCACTTCAGTGTCATCATGTGTTATCTTATACCAAAGAGCTTATATTTTGTTTGTTTTTTATCTTGAAAGCTATCAAAAATAAGCTGAAAAATACTGATTCAGTTTTAGCAGTGCTGTCAACAATTAAATAGCTCTCTCTCTTTAGGAACAGTGGCGAAAATTGTCCATTATTTGCTTCCTTTCCTATGCCACATCCAAGCCCTAGAGGCCAAAAGGGGACGTACAGAAATCTCATTCAAGGAAGAGCTCCGAGGTCCGTGAACCAGGTACACAAAGTAAACATTGTTACTACCTTAGTTTCTCTTCCTCTCTTTCTTCTTGTGTCTCTCTCTTTCCCTTTCTCCTCTCTCAGACACACACACACACACACATTTCTGGATAAATAGAGGATAAGGGTAACTATTTTTGTTTTTCATTAGGGCCCAATAGATGCTTTGCCTGGGGTTTATATGCACTTTGTTGATTTATCACAGCAGTGGCAATATTATTGTTCCTATTTTATATATCAATAAACAAGGTTCAAAGAGTTACAGTAGCTTGTCTAAGTTCCCATACTGTGGATGTTACACAGCTGTAATTTGATACCACATCACTTACACCTTTAAAACAAAGCTATTTCCAATACATCAAATGAAATGGACAATCTGAATAATGGAAAAGGAGACAACTTTGTAATTTTAGGACAGCTTTGCAAAAGTCAGGAGTAGCTTAAGAGAAAATATAAAGACAATTCATGAGGTAAGAAAGGGTTTTAAACAGACAGCTAAAATGACCTGTATCCTAAGGTACTTGCTGACAGTCAGTGACGATCAAAGACCAGGGCTGATCTCAGGCTTGTGAGAATCAGCTGGGGCAGTATACTACAAGGAGCCTTTGTGTGTCAAATCTATGAAAAGCACAGGACAAAGGAGTCAAATTTTAACTAGATGCAAATTTGTACAGTAGGCAATAATCTGGATGAGGCTGATGCCCTTTGTCAGGGAAAGAGGAATTTTCTGAGTGGGTATTCCTCATGAATTTTTAGCAAATGGGAATTTAAGTTCACAACTTTAGGGTGCAAAAAAGGTCATTTTCTCTCACTTCTAGATCAACTTAATCTGCTCCAAGCACTGTTGTTTGAGATTTTCATTGTCTTTGAATTATTTTGCTGTCTTTCAGCTCATTACAACTCTGTAAATTGTAGAAAACTGATAGCATTGCAGGTAATTCTTGTCCGTATTGTATAAGCAGATACTGTCAGGTGGCGAGACAAATGATTTCTTTTCCCACTGTGTAAAAAGCTTGTTTTGCATCTGTTTGTAATTTCATCTTCGCATTCCTGATTGCCTATAAATGTACGGTATTTTGAATTTTCCTTTGAAACATTGTATTGGTTCTCTCATTAATTAATAAGCAAAATATAATCTTTGATAAGTGTTCATTTTATTTTTGAGAGTCAAGATTTTAATTAAAAAAAAAAATTTACCCTTTCTCGTGGTCTAGGCAGTCTGACTCCAGAACCCACCTCCTTATCCACAAAACTATGTTAAGACCATGACTACAGTAATAGCTAAACTTTACTGTACGTTAACTACATGACAAACACTGCTGACAGCAGAGAGGTTAAACAAGTTCCCTAAGTAAGGTTTCACAAAGCCACAGCACAGGATTCCAATTCAGCTCTGTTTTACTCCTATATTCCAACTCTATACCACTGTGTTGTATTTCCTCCCCAAGTTCTTTCATAGCTACAAAAATTTTCTTCTTGCTCGAGATGATGCAGGGCTGTACACTTCAGAGTTTTTTTAAACTGTTGACCTCATTCTAGAATCACAACCACTTCTTGAGGCAGATAGAGTAGATGTCATTAACCTCAATTTCGTGATGTGCAACCAACTCGAGAGGTCAGAGAGCTTGGTCAATATCACACAAGCACTAAGCGATGGAGCTGCTACTCCACCCCAAACCTTCTGATCCTGAATTCTTCTCTGTTGCTCTGTTGGAGGAGGAGGCTGTCAGTCATCCCCAGATAGGTGGTAATGCCCTGTGGGAAAGAGTCTACTGCCAGGTGAGCGATACCCGCTGTAATCCTAGAGAGAGTTCAGAAGCTCCTGGAGTGCTAAACCAAGATTTGACCATTGCTGTGAGATATTTAGATCTTTGGACTTATTAGGACGTATTGTACAGCAACATTTCCCCAGGGCTTTCTTTGTGTCTGGCATTCAAAGAGTTTATAGTCTAGAAAAGAACACTGGGCAATATTCCAACACTTATAAATAACATACAAAATTTTAAATTATCTTCCTCTGTATGATGGTTTCCTTAGCCTACCCTAGATATCATGCTGGGTCTAATGTGATTTAATCACAATTGTACCTTTTCTCCTCCAATAAATTCTTCCCACCTCCTCAAGTCATTACGAAACTATTAATCCACTTGTAAGTTACTCCCAAAACAGTTGTGTCCTGCTCATTCTGACTGGAAGAATTTGTTTACCCCAATTCGCCATGGACGTATTTTACCTTACAAATATTCATTTTCATTCTTGCAATATTTGTCCAGATATTTTTAACAGAGAGCTGCCCGAAGCTCCATGTATTGTAGAGTAAGCCTGCAGAAATTCCAGTCGTTTTGTCTAAATTCAGAACTTGAAATTCAGCACCAGGGGTGTGGGTGGAGTACAGCAACCATTGTTTGCTAAACGCTGTGCTCTTAAAACTGCTGGTTTGTCCTGCCCTGCTCTGTGTGCCTTTCCTCTGGGTGTGCCCTTGGGTGAGGGAGGATCTGTCCTTTTGTCCCCTTGTTTTAAGAATATCCCCTTTCTGGAGGAGAGAACATTTATCCTTCTTTCTTCTTTCTGATTGGCGGTTTTTTTTAACTTCTGCATTTAGACCTTTGGGGACCCTCCCATCCACATAGCCCCTTTTAAAGATGGCATAGTTAGATAATAGGGCTGCCTGCTGAACCAGGTCCAGGACAAGCAGAACTCACAACAAGGGCAGCCTTCACCCGTGAAACAGGACACCAGCGAAACCCAGAGACTGAGTTTCACTCGCTCTGTTACCTAGAAAAATTCCTGTAAGAAAACAAAATAAATGAAACATTGTGGGCCTTCTTTCCTTTCAAACTGGTCCAGGGCCATGGTTCTAGGTAACCCCTTATTTTAAAAGTTTCTAGCTGGCTTCTATGTCTAGTATTTTCATTAGCTCAAAGATAAAATCCAATAGGAATAAAAATATTTAAATTAAAAAAAATCAGTTAAAGGATAATTCAAGTTCTCACTTCACTATAATTAAAGACTTCTGAATCAATGATTTGGCCAAAGCCACTGTCAGCTTCAATTAGCACTTCCATACCAAGTTAACAGAAAGGAAACTGGTGTCAGTGGCAACAGTGTATAAACAAGACCTACACTATTCTTGATTTAGTGACGTGATCTTAAGAATTCAAATGATGGTGGCATATGGCAGATTGACGTTTTAGGTTACTCTATTCTTCACAACAGCCATAAGGGTATGACTACAGCTTAGTGGATAGAGTTATGCCTTTGGAGTCAGACAGCTCTTATGAGAATTACATTCTTAAAAAAATGTATACATAAAGTTCTTTAGTAAAAAGCTGAGCACGTTGCATGTTTTCAATTAATGGTACAGTGCTTACCAAGAATATAAATTCCTCTCTGATTATTATATGAATGCTTCAATAGTCAAAGTCCTTCTGCCACCCCCTTCCATCCTTTCAGTGGGTCGCTGGTTTATATTTCCATCATAAGTCGACAGCACGGTGCAGTGTTTCAGAGCTGCCCGGGACCGTGGAGCTTGTCTGGGTGGGACTTTATCTGAGGACCAAAAACAAAGTTCCTTGGAAACTACATATAACTGATATTCAAAAGAAACAATTTAAAATCAGACACAAAACATTTTATTTGAGTCCTCAAAACAAATCTTAATGACACAAATGATCAATCCTGCTCATCACCCACTTTTCAGATCATCCATTAGATTTGTAAAAGCAGATTTTCAAAATCACGATACAAAATCTGTACTGATTTGTCCCTTCTAAAGCAAAGTTCTTTTCTGGCAGGATGAAGCTTCTCTGTTTCTTCCCATTGGATCTTTCCCAAGTGAGAAAGAGAACTACGTGTGGCTCTGGTCACTAAATTCCCAGCTCTTCTCAGGGAGAGAGTTTAGGTCGCTGGTGATGGAGCAGGCAGACTTGGTTTCCGAGATCTTCTCTGGAAGCAGGGAGACCTTGGAGCTGTTACTTAATCTCCCTAAACCTGTTTCTTTTCAGATGGTGATACCACATGGACGTATGTAAAGCATTTTGAATAGTGCCTGGGATACAATAAGCACTTTCTACATGTTGGCTGCTATGGTTCTGTTCGAGGCTGATATTCTAGAACACAGAGGAAACACCTTGCTTTTAGGACCACCCACTTCGGTTCTACATCTGTATTCCTGTGCCTGGAAACAGAGTAGCCACTGCCCTGGTTCCAGTTACTTTGTTGAATAAACTCTGACTCCCAGAAGGCCGGACGATGAAAATTTAGATTAACCTGCCATACTTACTTGAGCACCCCTGGCTCATTAGAGTCTCAGAAAAAAATTTTTAAATCAAATCTTGTGCACAGATGAAACAACACATCACTTGCTAATTGCAGGAGACACTAGCACTGATGCGGGCATCTCTTTCATTCCCCTTGGCTTATGGCCCAATTAACAATTAACAGCGACTGATGTCCTAGAAGGAAGCTCTCTGTCTGCACTGCTGGGTTTTCTCAGGAGGAGTTAGAAATAAGATATTTGACAGAGTTTAAACAGGAAAAAAATTAAAACCTACAAGAAACCACCTGTTTTATTTGTGGATAAAATATACTTGCGAAAGCCCTAGACAACACCAATGCATTCACTGGCTTTATTTATTAAAAAAATTTACTGCGGGCCAGCCTGGTGGCATAGCAGTTAAGTTTGCATACTCCGCCTTGGTAGCCTGGGGTTTGCTCATTCCAATCCTGGCTGCAGACCTACCCATTGCTCATCAAGCTATGCTGTGGTAGGCATCCAACATATAAAGTAGAGGAAGATGGGCACAGATGTTAGCTCAGAGTCACTCTTCCTCAGCAAACAGAGGAGGATTGGTAGCAGATGTTAGCTCAGAGCTAATCTCCCTCAAAGAAAAAAAAATTTACTGAGCCAGCCCTGATGGCCTAGTGGTTAAAGTTTGGTGCTCTCATCACCTCGGCAGCCCAGGTTCACTTCCTGGTTGCAGAACCACACCTCCTGTCTGTCAGTTACCATGCTGTGGTGGTGGCTCACATAGATGACGGTCAAAGGATTTACAACTAGGATATACAACCATGCACTGGTGCTTTCAGAAGGGGTGAAAAAAGATGAAGATTGGCAACAGATGTTAGCCCATGGCAAATCTTTCCTGGCCAAAAAGAAAAAAAAAATTACTTTTCCTAGTTTTGGAAAGTTAGGAAACATACTAGAAACTATTTTTTTTTTCCTGTGCTGAAAATTCTTGAACACTTATCTCTCTAGCTAATATTCGTAAGTTAAGATAATCACTTTTTGGAGGGGAGGTCTTGTATAGAAAAGAAGTTGAAAACTGAGGAATTAAACTCCATTGAATATTTCCCCAACAAAGAGACATTTTCTCTTTCTTCACTAGGTGCCTATCATGAGAAGCAGTGGCAGGGCCTCTGAATTCATTGTATATTTGAGAATAAACCATGCTTACAATAGTACACCTGAGTAACTATCCCAAAAGTTGGAAACTGCAATAATTTTGAGGTAAGAACGAAAAAATAAACAAGTTTTGACTGTAAAACATGAATTGGCATCCAGACCTTATGTGGGTTTTCTGTTGATTGATGGATGCTGGATAGTGGCATGACCAGGGGCAACTATGATCACGTTTTTCAATGCTATTTCTGTCACATCCTCTCCCCAGTCCCCCCAAATATCCTCTATTATGTCAATCAAACTGCTTCTCAGAAAAGTCTCAGATATCTGTTATTTATACCTCTTCATGTAATCAAATCAATGTATGTCCTCTCTCATGAGTTTATGTATTTTAAATAATTATAGCTTTAGTGATCGAGCTCTTACTATAAAACAAGCACTAAGTCAAGAATTTTACATATATTGTCTCATTTAATCCTCATGATCATTATATGAGGTAGATAAAAATATTACCTTATTTTATCAATTGGTGAATTTCAGCTTAGGGAAGACATCAAGTTGCCCTAGGTCCCACAGCTGAAGTGGTCTGACTTCGGAGCCTGAGCCCTCAACTGACCATATGGATTTGAATACCTAAATGATCTGAGTGGCAGGCATCCAAACAGGTGAGGAAGTATTCTGGAAGCTTCCGTGAAGGCTGAAGCCAACACTCTAGGCTAGAGACCTGAGTTCTGCCACACACCTGCCATAGTAGTCGCCTTACAGATAGGAATGGTGATTCTATCACTAATTCAGATGGCAATTCCAGCCCTTCTTCCCATGACCCCATGACCCTTTGTCTTTTTCCAAGAAGAGAAACACAGGGGTATGTGGCCTTCATGAGAGAGGGAAGAGCGTGAAGGAAGCATAATGAAGTTCCAGAATGTCATCTCCATTTTGTCATAGCAGATTCCCTTTACAGCCAATCTTTCTCTTTTAGCAGGTTGATTAAAGACAGGAGAGGTGCCCATGGTATCATGTTAGGGTTGAGGAGGATAAATAAGAACATTTCCCATATCCCAAACACCAGAAAATGTGTGGAAAACCTTTACGGTGGAAAGCTGCTGTATAGCACAAATCAAAGGAAGTGCTACTTTACCAACATCAGAATTCACTGAAACCCAAAACCATTCAGGCCAGCAATATGAACAGCTTTGAGAAAGTAAAACACAAAACAAAACAAACAAAAAGCTTACAGAGGGAAATTAGGACTTTGTGGGTTGTGTGTCCAATTTTTTGAAGTTGTAAAAGTTGAAGAAGTAAAAGGGCAAATTCTACCACTGGCAGAGAAGGTGGATGGCTCAGGGGACAGCAGCCAGACCCAGGAGGGCACCCCTCATGGGACCCCATCCACACCCCAAGGTGAGTAGGGAACAAGAACCAGATTGTCCTCACACTCAAGAGGAAACTTTCTCTGCTGCACTGCTAGGTGCCTGTTGGAAAAACTCATCATGTGAAACCGGTACCCAAGAGCATTCTGGGGCAGCATCCATGACACTCTCAACCAATCCCCAAAGCGGGCTCTGGCTTATGGAATGAAGATCAGATCACACTGCACTTTGAAAAAATCCTGGATGATAAACAAAGAGGCCATTTCCTCCAGGAGGTCTGCAAGTCTATGAGAGCTGCCAGGACAGGTGGTGAGGGCCCTCAATCTGCCTCAACTTCCAGGTGGGAGCTCCAGGACCTCTTCCCAGACTCGGTCCAGGCAGTGTCTACAAGAACAAATGACCTCGGGGCAAACGACTCTATTGTGGCTTCTACTAATTAAAGGGGCAAGTTCCAAAGTACTCACTAAATCCCACCACCCTTTTCTGAAAAGGCACCAGCATCTCAGAGAAAAACAGGAGAGTCACACAGACTCCACTAATCCTTGGCCCTTGCTGGCTACTCTGCGTAGGGGCTTTCACAGTGTGGATTTCTGCTGTTCTGTGGAGAGTCCAGCAAGGGACACAGGCGCTCTTCACTTCTCGAGAATCAGCTTTACAGATGGCTTTGGAAAGGTGATTTCTGACGACCCCTCTCTGTCTCTGTATCTCCATCTACAGTTTAAGGATTATGACTCACTGACTCCCCCTCATGGAGCATAAAGTTTTTTCTGTTACTTTGACTGCTTATTTGTTTAAAGAAAAAGGAGAACCCAGAGATCCCTGGATTTTATAGGTGCTTCTATCCCTTTGGGCTGATTACCATTATCTGGTAGTGTGTCATTTTCACTAAAATCAAAGTATTCTTGATAACTCATAAGCAGTCTTCTATTTCAGATTCAGAAGAAGAAAGACAAGCAGCCTCCTTTGACAGCCATTTCTTCCACTGCAGGAGGAACCTAAGTGAACGGCGTTCACAAAAATACAAACCCAGGGAAAGTCGTATGTCCTTTGACAGTCACTGGCATCCACGGGCTATACTAGAGGACAAGCCCACGCCCTTCAGGGGAAAGCAGACCCTGAACGGGCACCAGGTAGCTTCTCCAGACCTTGTTTTTGTCACCTGGAAAATAAGAATATCTGACAACATCTCTAATGTCCTTGCCAGCTCTAAATTGTCGTGTCACTTCAACATTTATAGACAATCTACCAGGTACAAGTTACTATAATAACTGAGAGAAAAAGTTGATAAAAGCTAAAAACAAAAAAAGTAGAAGAAAGATAAAGCCAAGAAATAAAAAATACAGCTGATGAAGGGATAAAAATTAAAATGAACACACTATCCTCCTCATCTGTCTGACCACGGACCATCGGATGCACACGCACATGCATAAGCGTAATTCCCAGAGAAGTTCTGTGACACGTCTGAAGTGGTGTGGGGCACCAAGGAGGAGAGTGATCACTTGGTCACTTCTGATCCAGGGGATCAAGGCAGGCCTAGGGAGCAGAGTGCAGTGGATCACGGCCTTTAAAGATGAATAGGATTAAATCAGTTGGGAATGGTTACAGATACCAAAAATGGCAATGATAAAGAATATTATGATTAATTGATTAATATAGATTAGCCATTTGGCATAATAAATAGCACTTAATAAATATTTGTTACTCTATAGGTGGCCAGAAGAGAGAGTAGAGGAAGAGAGGGGAAGGAGTGAGGAAAGATTAAGCCATCTAGCCAAGTTGATGAGCTGGAGTCCAGGTTCAAGGTCACGTTTGGGGATGTTGAGGATGGAAAATTAAATTGGAAAATAGTTGTTAGCCCTAGATACAGAGAACAAACTGGTGGTTGCCAGAGGAGAGGGGGTGGGGAGTTGGGTGAAACAGGCGAAGGGAACTAAGAGGTACGAGCTTCCAGTTATAAAATAAATGTCACACGGATGAAATGTACGGCATAGGGAATGTAGTCAATAACATTGCAGTAACTTTGTATGGTGACAGATGGTAACTGGACTTACCGCAGTGAGCATTTTGTCATGAATATAAATGTTGAATCATTAGGAGGTACGCCTGAAACTAACATAATATTGTATGTCAACTATACGTTGGTTAAAAAAATGACTAGATAATGGTCTAAAAATAATAAACATTGTTATAGTCTAGAAAAGAAACCCTAGAGCAAGATATCATACCCTACACGGCGCATCTCACGAATACCTGTCGTCTGCGTCATTGCTGTTAAAGCCCGTTATGGCTGTTTTGTTTCTAATATTTATTTTTAAAATAAATATTCCAATTAGAAAATAGACTGCTGATTAATCTACTAGAATAATCTGTTCACAGATTAGTCCTATAGTCTGTATCACTTCTGTCAGTCATTGCTACTGATTAAATATGGCAATGTGATGACAAATGGTGCCTCTCCTCAGAAATACAATTATTACATAGTGCATATCAAAATCCAAATCGAATGTATTCACTTGGGAGGGAGGACAATTAGCTTGTGAAGCCAGCAACTCACCACGTGACCTTGGGCAAAGTGTTTTTACCCATAAACAGAGGTGGTTGGACCAGACTATTTCTAAGGCCTCTCCTAGTTCTAACTTGATTATAAGGCGCACATGCATATGGTCAAGGTGAATTACTGACAAATCACGCTTGTATCTCAATGAATTACATGGATCACACACTCTTAGTGATTCATAGTGAATAATTTTGGGGGTGACTAAGTTCTATCCCTCACAGGGAATTCATCTACTAAGTACATCAGCTACGAACGGCAGAGCCTACAAGTTGCTCTCAGGCCTCCGAAAAATCTCCCAGCCTGGTGTAGATGCATGTCTGATATCTTCAAAAAAGGAAAACTCGGTAGCTTTCTTCAGAACTCTGAAAATCCTTCTTTGACAATAATAGGAAGACAGGCTCCTGAAAAACACAGATACAATCTTGCGGACAATAAAGCTATTTTCTTCTAAGCAAAGGACTGTGGGACTTGTGGTGCTCCCTGCTGGGTCTGTGCTCAGGTGGCCATCCGGGCCCAATTGCTGATGCCTCTTCCGCACTCTCCTCTCCAGATTCATACTCCTCATCTACTGCACGAAACAGTGGTTTGGGCCTTAAAGCTGCCCTTCTTCCTTGGCCAACATGCTCTTCTTGGCTTGTATTTCTTTGATAACGGAAGTTGGTCGGCTTCCTTCCTCTGTATAAACTCTTCATCGGGATTATTTCTTGTGTTGGGTATCTTTCTTGAGGCAAATCTCTTTGAGAGTGTTCTTTGAACATGATGGATGGGAGTTCTGAGTCACTGCTGTCATTGTCTAAGAAAATATGACAAGAGGAGGAAAGAACAAGACTTAAGATCAGAGAGTTAAGACTTAATATCCAGACAGCAAGAACTCAGAGTGAAGCTGAGTCATTCTTGAGCTTCTAGCTCTTATACTCAACTTTCTGATCAGCATGATTTTCCCCTTTCAAGGTGGCTACCCTAAGAGAGGAGTGGAAAAGAAGCTATACACGCAACGTTATAAATAAACAGAAATGCATGGAAACCTGTGTATCAAGCTAGTCTTTTCCAGGTCAGTAAGGGAGTGTTTTTGTACAAACTGAGATCAATTGGCCATAGGCATTAGGCCATAAGGCACAAAGCTACTTTGTGTAGTCGAAGACCAATGCTAAACTGAAGGTTACATCGTACAGTGATATGAAAATGATTGGTTTTATCTTAGTTTGTTTTTTAATCAGTGGTTACCAGAAAGCCGTAAATCTGCGTTTTATCCCTTTGACCTTGAAATAGCCAATCATGGAGAAACAGGGATGGGAGGGAGTCACAGGAGACAGCCATGTGTGGAAGACAACCCTGACTCGAAGCTCTTCTCTCAAAGGAAGTAAGAAGGTGAACAGATTGTGGTGGCACACAATGGCAGTGACAATGATGGTGACGGCCATTTCCTGAGATCTTACTATGTCACTGCGCTAATCCTTTCACATCTATTATGCCATTTAATCCTCATAACAACCCTTTGAAATGAGTAAAATTATGACCCTCATTTCAGTGTTAAAGAGGCTGAGGTTTCAAGAGATGAAGTGACTTTCAGTGTCACACAATAAAGATGGGAGTAGAGCTTGGGCAGAGCCTATCCAGCTGTGATCTTCCCTTCACCTGGCTGTCACTGTCTCCTTGCCACGCGTGGGTTCGGAGGGCTCCGCATGAGAGGAGGGAAGCCACTGGACATCTCTGTAAAGCATCCTCTGAGGTGGCCTTCCAAACATCTGACCCCTGCCTGGGACACTGCCTTTTCCCTGCTTCACTGTGCACACATCTTTGAAAGAATATATTTCAAAAATCTCTTTTATTTTCATTTCTTCAAAGTTTTAACCTTATCAATTTATTCCCCTTTAAATATTCTCTTGAGAATTTAGGTATTTTAAGACTGTTGTATTTAAATCCAAAAGCAGGCTTCTTTTGCCTGCTCTCTCCTCTCTCCTAAAAAAACAAAACAAAAACCCCACAGGTAGAACTAATATGCACACAGGTATATACTTGACAAGATGTGTTTAAAATGTGGGACATCAGAAAATCCTAGAATACCCTGTTCAATAATGTTTTTCAAAGTGTGAGCAAGTTCTCCTGACAACGTGGCCTAGAGGTTGAGGAGGGCAGGGGGCAAGAATCAACTGCTTTGAACAAAGAACACATTAGTTAGCATATTTGTCCATTTTTTCATGACTTCTCTTTAATTTGTGCTCTACGATCTGGCCTGGGACCAGCATTCCTCTTGGTCCTTTGGTGCTGGAACACCACCTAAGGAAACAACGGCCTGGATACTTCTGCCCCCAAGAGCCACTCCTCCCTCTCACTCTCCTCTGTTCCCCCTCCTGGTTTCCAACTGCTCCTCTGAGTATCAGCTCCCCATCAGCGAACAGATTTGAGCCACAGTTTCCTGACCACCCTCTGGTCATGGAAAGTGGGTTCCATGTACTAGGAAGAGGCTTGGGCAGGTAACTTGCAAGGAAGATCGAGCAGATTTGATTAATCAGAATAAAAATTTCTGAATGGCAAATAAGTCTAAAAACTAGAAGATAAATGTGAAACTTGAGGAAAAGTCATTGGCAACAAATACGAAATGATGGATGATATCCTTGTTATACAGTGTTCTTCAAATTCATTTTAAGAAAGCAAATAACTAAATAAAAAAAGATGGGCAAAGGCACAAATAGAAACTTCCCCCAAAGAAATACAATTGCCTCTAAAAATATGAAAATATGTTCAACCTCACTAAAAATCAGAGACTCATATGAAAATTAAATATGGTATATAAATTTTATCTAGTCATATCATAGATTACTCAAAAGTTTGACAATATCCCAGTGATGATAAAAGTGTTCAGAAATGACCTTTCCGATAGACTGCTGATGTGAGAGTAGATTTACATATATATAATTTTTTTAATTATCTTTTTTTTTGGTGAGGAAGATTGGCCCTGAGCTAACATCTGTTGCCAATCTTCCTCTTTTTTTTTCTCCCCAAAGCCCCAGTACATAGTTGTAAGTCCTTCTAGTTCTTCTATATGGGACACCACCACAGCACGGCTTGATGAGCAGTGCGTAGGTCCGCACCCAGGATCTGAACCTGCAAACCCCGGGCTGCCAAGGCGAAGCACGTGAACTTAACTAATATGCCACTGGGCTGGCCCCTAAATATATATAATTTTTAACCTAAAAATTTTACTTTCAGGAAAATGTATTAAGGGAATAGAGTCATGCATTGCTTAACGATGGAGATATGTTCTGAGAAATGCATCATTAGGTAATTCCATCATTGTGCAAACATCATAGAGTGTACTTACAAAACCCAGATGGTATAGCGTACTACACACCTAGGCCATATGGTACTAATTTTATGGGACCGCTGCTGTATATGTAGTCTGTCATTGACCACAATGTTGTTATGCAGCACGAGACTGTAATTGGTTATCTGTGCAAAGATCAATCACAAGTGATCCAAGGTGCTTATCAGATATCATTGCTTATATGCACTAAAAACTGGAAATATCTTAAATACTTGCTAATAGAATTTACCTAAATAAGCTATGGTGCTTTTATATAATTGGCTATTATTAAGTCATTAAAAATGATCATTAGGTTCATATCTATTGACATGGAAATATGTCCACATTATATGATTGACTAGGCAATTTATAATAATTACGACACAATGACTATACTATGATTTTATATAATATGATGCTGCATGTTTGTGTTTTTGTTTTTTGGGTTTTTTTGGGTATCAAGTACAAGTAGAGTAAGGATCACGATGGGGTAGAAAGAATTATAGAAGGCTGCTTCCCAAAATATTCTCTAATGATTCTATCTTGGTGCTGGGGTTTCAAATGCTTTTTACTTTTTTGTATGCTTTGCTCTATTGATTGATTTTATATCGAGCATGTTTTCAAATCAGAAAAAAGTAAAGTTTGATCTTAAAGAATAGTTATATTTAGTCAATTATTTAATTCTCAAATTCTATGTGTTTACTTTATGTGAATTTCCAAGATGATTTTAAGTCTTAAAAATTTAGGAAAATTTGAGGTCAGCCCGTCGCCGAGTGGTTAAGTTCGTTCGCTCCGCTTCGGTGGCCCAGGGTTTCAACGGTTCGGATCCTGGGCGTGGACACGGCACCGCTCATTAGGCCATATTGAGGTGGTGTCCCACATGCCACAACTAAAAGGACTCACAACTAAAAATTAAAAAATATACAACTATATACCGGGGGGATTTGGGGAGAAAAAGCAGAAAAAAAAAGATTGGCAATGCTGTTAGCTCAGGTGCCAATCTTTAAAAAAGAAACAATTTCGGAAAATTAAAATAGCATAGCATATTATATGAATTATACATATTACCTTTTTCTAATAGAAAATTATTTTATGTACACATTTTAAGAATAATAACTTGGCTTTTATTAGAATAGGCAGTTTCAGTGGCTCTAGGAATTCTCCTTAAGCATTAGATATTAAGTGGGAAACATTAATCAGTAAATCTGATGAAATTATCTTAGTAAAATTTAACCACCTTGAAGAATTTTGCTAGTTTTTGAGCCATGAATCATATAACTTCAAAAAAGTGTGCACTTTACATTTCTACATTCTGTAAGCCCTTTGGCTGTAGCCATGTATGGCCCACGAGCTAAGAATGGTTGGTACATTTTTCAAGCACTCAAAAAAGATTAAAAGAAGAATATTTCCTGACAAGTAAAAATTTACATGAAATTCAAATTTCAGTGTCCATAATTAAAGTTCTGAATTAGATTAATAAAAAAGTTGTTTTCTCTTTCTCTTGTCATATAAGTAGCTATACAATATTCTTGATTTTGCCTTTTGGCCCATGAAAATATTGACCATCTGACCCTTTACAGAAAAGAGGAAGAGCAGCCAGGCAGGCAGGTTACCTGTGAACTCAGCAACTCTCCTGTGTCTACTTGCTGGCTGAGGATTGCCGTAGGGAAAGGAGAGGTAGCGGATGTTTTTGGCACTGGCCTGTGGGTAAAAAGTAGAAATAAGCGGGGTTAGCTACTGCAGTTTGGGGCTTCACACAGCAAACGGGGTGAAGGACAGACTTGTACTTCAGCATCTTGTTTGGATTACTGGTTTCCAGTTACTTTCGTTTAAAGAAAACAGAATGCTTCAGCCTTCAGTGTGTGTTTCCTCTCCCTCGCATGATAAACTGGACCGTTAAGGGCCCTCAAAGTTACTCCCGCGGCCCCATGGAGATTAAGGTAGAGGTTAGGGTCTACTCCAGCCCCAACCTCCATCCAGAAGTCCCCGTAAGATGGCTTGGATACGGCCTCGAATGGAATAGTTCAGATGCACAGTGGGTGATGTGAAGACGGAGCCCAGGAGCCTTGGCAAGGACAAATTCTTCCCCATATCTTCCTGGGAGAGAAGTAAGCTTCCCAGAGCCAGGGGACTGGCCCACGGAGGTTCCCTGGAATGTTCAGTACCTGGATACCATGGTGTCTGGTCTAGACTCACAGCCCAGTGAGTGTGTTCCGGTCACTGACCCATCCCAGAGGGCAGTTTGCTGCCATGTACCCCATGGACAGACGCCTCGGCTTCCTAAGGCCCTGGACCCAGAGAAGCAGGTTGTCCAGTGTCCTACATTCTCAGACTTTTGTATTTCTCTTGCAACAAGGTGGCAGTTTCGTTTGCTTGTTTAAATATTGATGGCAGTCACCTGAGGAGGCCCTGTACAGGGACGGGCCCAGGTGTCAGGTGAGCCAACCGTCCCCACCTTACCGGCTCTCCCCAGGGCAGGCTGTGGCCTTTCCGCATACTCTCCCTCAAGGTGTTCTGGCGGCGGATCAGAATCTCTTTAGCCTGCTTCTCACTTGTTTGGGGTTTGAGGTTATATTTGTTGTAGGACAGGGTCTGCGGAAAGAACAGAACATCAAATATGTAAGGACATCTCCAGTGCAACTTTTAGCCTCAGGAGGCCATGGAAATATCATGGACTAAGACTGCTGGAGGTGGAAAGTACCATGGAGGTCATCTGAGCATTTGCCTCATTACAAAGGAGCAAGCTGCGGCCCTGAGAAGAAAGGTCTGTGACCAGGGCCACCCCTATCAGGATAGAGCTGTGGTTGGAGCCTGTGCCTTCTGGGTGGTGGAGCAGAGGCCTCCATCTGTCCCCTCCCTCTCTGAGCCTGGCGGGGTCCTCCCCTAGGGTACCCACAGACTTCCATGGCTCCCCACACACTCTCTTTCCCAGTCGTGTCTTTTATGCTAGGCCGGTGGTTACTGAGCATTTGGATTTAATAGATCAGGAAAATGTCAAAACTACTTTGGAAATTTCTGTAAGGTTCCTATTTTTTAATTTTGCCAATTAAAGATGCACACAAAAAAATCAACCAATTACTATTACCATCATCAGTTCAAAAAGGAAGTGGTCTTTTAACCAAAATTGTAGGAAGGATATAATCTCAGAGAAAGAACAGTCCTTCAAATTGAATCAATTTAACTTTATGAAAAATTCCTTCTTTGCCCTTACCCAAGGCCAGGGAAACTTGTCTTGGACCATAGACCAGCACTGGTCCTCAGACAGATGTTTGCAAAGCACTCAACTTCTCCCCCTTCCTGCTCACTCAAGGGTCTGCAGTGAATGCCCAGTTTCCTCTGGGTCAGTAGGTCTCATTGGATAACAGGATCAGAATGGTAGGCACTACCCGTCCCGGTTAATGGATGCTTTAAGAAGGATTTTCAGCAACAGAGCAAAAGCTCTGTGTGCCAGTTGCCATGGTAGGCACAGGAATAAAAAAAAATGGATAAATTAGGATTCTGGTCTCCAAAAGGCTTATAGTCTATCTAGGAACTCAAACAAATAAGCATATCCCAGTATGTGCTCAGGTGAGAGAGAAGACATTGGCTTCTGCCTGGAGTCATGGAGCACAGGCAGGATGCATAACCCAGTCTTGGGTGGGACAGGTGCACTTCCCTGAGCTGCGGCCTGAAGGATGAGTGGATGCTCCCTCCAGGAAGAGGGAACACATGAGATAAGACGCAGCTATGAAACAACTTGGGAGGGAGAGAGAAGGATCCACTGAAGCAGAGCTGGGAATTTGTTGTCACAGGAGAAGGAAGCACTTAGAGTACAGTGAGAGGTGAGACCACGGGTGCAGGAAGGGGCTGGGCACAACCCGCCAAGAGAGGAGGCCCATCGTTCAGGCCAGGGTGTCAGGTGGGGAGCACACACTCCGACAGATGCCACGAGATGATCCCTGATGTGAGAAAGAAAATGCTCATGTTTCCACTTATTTTTATTAAAAAATGGAAAAGAGACTAAGCTTTATCGGTACTTAATATACGGATTTATAATAGACCCTCTCTTGGTTGAAATATGAGATAGTCAAGTCTCCTGTCAGAAGAGAAGAGGGTCTTTATAACAAGGAGGCATTGACAACCGTGTCCTCATGGGTTTCACTGGCTTTTAGTTTATTGTTTGTGTTTTAGTGTATGTACATCCACTTAAGCAGATCTGTGGCTTTTATTATCTATTAACTAAACTCATCGTCACATAACAGACAATTGTCTAAAAGCAGTTCCACACAGATGGCATAGTTTGGGGGCCTAGGGAAGAATGAAGAGGTAGCAAGCCAACTTTCACTCCTCCTTGTAGGAGATCTTTACCAGCCACTCTTGACGAATTAACCAGTCTGACAAGAACTCGGCAAAAAATTGAATTTTGAAGACAGTTTAAAATATAGATTCTTATCCACCATCACTAACAAGGGACTTCAACTTAAGTGCATTTAGTACATTGAGATATTAAAGAACGACATTATGATACCATCATGAAAAATCTTTAAAAGTTAAGCATCTAGAATACCAAGACAAACTTTTACAATTTTTTATCAATGTTAGATTCATGCAAAACTTAATTCAGTGTGCATGTTTGTGTTTACACACATGTACATCTTAAACATATTGCTATGTATAGAATGCTAATGATAGGAATTTTACATGCGTGTGTGTATATATAGCTATGTAGAGGAATGCTAATGATAGAAATTTCCTACACTTTGACTTGAGGGGAGGCTGTACTTTAAGGAATATCTGGACATTTTTTCTTCTATTTCGCCACACATCATGTCACCCATGTGCTTGTCTAATCTGCCCACCTGCAGAGAGGACGGGAGGTCCCGTGCATATAATGTATATGCAAGTTTCTTTCCTCTCCTTCCTCCATTTCTGCCCTTTAATGAAGGAGCCGGTGATTGTTTAAAGCCTGTATTTCCCCCTAAAACTTGAGTTCTATGGGAGAAAGTTGTGCATTCTAGACATGCATTAAATATTTGCTGAAGGAAAGTGAAGTTGAATAAATCGTTTTCCTCCTTTGAAAGTATGTAGAAATTCGGAGAGCGATCTGATCATTTAGGCCATCCCAGGGATTGCCCACCAGTCTCTGACCCATCCTTAGGGTCTGGACTGAGGCCAGGTTCTTCACTTATAAGTTTAGAAAGAGTGTTTCTCAATCTCCATCCTCACCGCATTCCAGACAGCTTCTGCTGTGGTTGTCCCACTGAGGACCTCCAGAGGTTAGTCCTCCAACTTCCCCACCAGTGACAATCCTGTTCTGGATGAGTTGAGGGTTGAGACTTCAGACAGGGGTGGCCGGAGCCCTCCCAGTTGCAACAGGTCCCGCAGGGCCAGCTCAGTTTCAGAACAACTGTCTATTAGAATCCCCCAGAGTCAAACCCTGCACTCATCCCAGCCTTGCCCTGAAGCGACTCCTGAGTCCCAAGACGGCCTCTTCCAAAATGTGCACAGTGAGCAATGCTCCAACCACTAGCCCTGCACCATGTGAGGCCTAGTGACCAATCACCCAGGCTAGAGGACAACAGACGTCACCTTTTGTGACAATCCTTAAAATTGTAGATTGTCCACTAGAAACAAAGCAGACAGACAGTTGTCCTGGGTTGCATCTTTGGAGTGGTTTTCCCTACAAGACAGCAAGAGGCCCATGGTGGAGGGGACGAGTCTCATGACCTGTGGAAAAGACAGTGAGAAAGGAAAGACAGGAAGCGGGAGCACTGGTGAGTTTCACTCTTTCAAAGTAACAAAAACGGAGGCAAAAGCCGTCTCTGTTTATTATTTAGAAAGCCATCTGTTTATTATTTATGTTCTCCCCGTGTGACTTTCCATGGTGCTCAGCAATAAACTCTTTAAATTAAAAGAGGCCTATGTGCTTATTTGGGGGCAAGAAGAAAGGGGGCTACTGCACAGCTTTGAAGGGAGGAACCTGGAGGACAGACCAAACAGGCACCCTTGTGAAAGACAAAGAAGGTGGCTATCTGGGAACCCGCGTAAAAGCAGAAAAAGAGAGAGAATGGACAGTTAAACCTCACTGCCGATGGGGTTGGAGTCCGAGGAGTCCTATCTTCCTTTCTGGACCTTTCCCCACATTCAACCTTCCTAACACTGAGGAAAGGCTGAGCAGCAGGCAGCCTTTGCGCTCTGGTCCTCACTGAGCTAGCCGACACTCTTTGAACCAGGAAGTTCTTCACTGTTTGTCTAAGGCAGAAGGTGATCATCTCACTGAGGCCGTTTCACTCAGAATGATGTGAAAGCTGTTGCGCCGAGCCTAAGCATGCTGGCTGGTGCTGACCCACATTCCTGCAGCAGGTGCAGGGCCTTTCACTGCCACGTCCTCCTTACTCACTGGCCTTTCTGAAACAGGATGCCAGAACACATTCACTTTCACTGGATCATGTAAGTCTGGAGTCAGGGAAAGAGCACTGGGTAGGCGGTTGGAAGACCTGGGTTCTTAACTTGGATTTGTTTTGTGACCTTGAACAAGTTGGATAAACAATTCACCAACCTCAGCATCTTCTACTTGAAAATGAGGAGCTTTGACTAGATGATTTTTTGGTTCCATCAATACTATGATCTATGACATGGTCACCAAAACCAAGGCTTTCACAATGAATTCACTTATAATCATACTCAAGAATTGGGATGTTCAATTGAATCCTCAAACTTGCAAAAACCCCTAATTAAAGGACACAAGTTTAAATATCATTTGACTAAATCAAAGTTTCAGAAGGACTCACCCACCACCCCTTGAAATGTTCTTACTACGTACGTACTTTGGACCAGTTTCCAAGTGCTGGTATAGACTCCACACCTTTTTTCAAAATTGAAAAGGAATATGCCCAAGGCTTTCAGCATTGCAGTTTCAATATTCAAATCTAAACCATGTCAATTTTGTAAGTTCTATTACAGTTAGTCAGATTGAGACAACTCGACTATCATTGGTGTCCTGGTGCCATCTTTTTTCTGTGGTTCAATGGGTGAACCCCACCACTTGTCAACTCTGGAGGGAGAGGGATACCTCCTGGTTCTGGAAGGCACCAGGCTGCAGGGCTAGGGCAGCCTGACCCCTAGGGCCAGCAACTGGATTTGCAGTTCTTTCTATACCACAGGTGCCAATTTTGCAGCAGAAACATAACAATTATCTTTCTGTTCTCCAAACTAAGCAGAGAGAAACTGTTCAGCAAGAAGGCTGCTTTAGGGAAGATAATGTGACCAAGAACTGATTCCTGCAGGACCAATTCCAAGGACAGGCAATAGGGACAAGTGAGATGGCTTATACACACCCTTTGTCGAACTTGGTACATGTTGTGTGTCAGAAGGTCCCTCATGGACTCCACATCTTCAGGGGAAAGCCTTTTGGTTCCTTGTATCCTCTGGGCCCTGGAAATGTCATTGGAGAGAAGCCAAGCATTATTCTTCCCTCTTGGCAAGAGTGCCACGAAGTATCAATGTACTTGTGGGAGTTCAAAGTTTCAAAACTTCTGTTTTTACATAATCTTTCCTACTGTTTTAGTAAGTTCCTGTGAAATGTCAGTACACGTGTCTTAACTTGCATTTTGAAAATAAGGTTTCTTTGCCTATAGCTTTTATGTGGGAATTATTCTCATTTTTAAAAGGGGATTTAAGGTAGTGACAAACAAGTTATTTTTTTCCTCTGTATCTGTCATAGACAGATATGTTTGTAAAATACAATAAAAATCAATTATTAGAAAATACGTTTTTAAAGAGATACCATAAAATGCAAACTAAATGTTTTACTGTTAGATGCAGCACAAATAAGATTACGCAGTCAAGGCTGACTCTTGGTCAGGTCTGTATTTATCTCCCCAAGGACAGGTGACAACGACCTCATGGACATCACCATCCACACACCACACTTTGAGTAGCATTGATCTAAGAGAGTATTACAACTTTATGAGTACATTTAGGATTACATTTTTCTTGTAATTGTCCTTTTATGGATTTTATCTTTGGTTAAAGAATAACTGTAAGAAACTGGAATCACATTTTACAAGGAGAATTAGACCGTGTCCACCGAGAAAGCCAGCCGGCTCTGAGACACCAGCCACTGTGAGATTTTAGAAGCAGCTGACTGCTCAGAACCTCGGCACTGGCCAGCTCCCCACGGCTTCCCCCACCCCCCGGAAGGGGTTCAAATCCAAGTCACGCCCAGGTTAGCAGTCAATGCACAACTGTCCTCTGAGCATTTCAAAGTCATGACATTGCTATGTGCAGAATTCTCAGGCGACAAATATATTTGATTTCAATGATTTCAATCTAGCGGCAGTTTTAAAACCTTTTTAGTGTATGAATAATATATGTCTACTGTAGAACATAAGAACAGAAAAGAGAAAACTGAAGAATATTAAACCCATCTTTTAATACTTTCACCTCCCTTAACATCTTGATAGAAACGCTTACAGAGTTCTGATTTTTCCTTTTCTAGCTGCAGCTCTTCTGAACACATAAGGACACTGCTGTGCTAATATCTACTTGCAAAGATTTTAGGATAATTGATCAGAGATAAGCAGTTGTTAGTTTCAATGCAGGTCACTTTTTAAGTATTTTTCCCTAAACATTAATAGCAGTATAGCCATAAATAGCAAGAACATTTTGTAAGCAATGTACGATTGGTAAAAGATTTTTTTTAAGGACTTGGATACTGGATATCACAGTATGCCAGGATTTATTTAGCAATGCTATCTGTAGACTGACTAATGCCCTTTCTACAAACCATTAAAATCAGAGTTTCAGTATCTCAGAGCTTCAAATGTCAACACTACTGATATTCAGTTACCACCCTTGGTGATTTAAACATTATTATCAGGGCATTTCAACCTAACTGTTAAATGTCCTTCAGATAAAATTTATTTTGATTTTGATACACCCACACATTCCCACCGTCTGAACACATTCCTTTTTACGGTGGAAGTCACCTATTGCTAAGCAGAAACAACAGTTAATCAAATAGTTCCATTTTCTGTGTTTATGATAAAATAAGCAAATAGGAAAAAACCATTGGTAAAGGAAACAGCGAAGTTAAACTTGAGATAGAAGTCTACTTATAACTTGGCACTCTCCTCCGTTTATAACTGACCACTTAATCAAGGTCCATTCAGGCTACTGGCTGGATGTGCGATATAAGCATCCCAGAAGCATTGTCTCCCATTGGTGCACACTAAGAAGCTGCAGCTATAAAATTATACAGAGGAATTGTTCACTTGGGCAAGATGATATCTGGAATTTCCTACATGCCACTTCATCGGCAAAATCATGGTCAGCAAAATCATCCCAAATAATCACATCAGGAGCACAGGAAAGATACACTCCTTAGTAAAACTAAGTGTTAATAATCTCTAGGTCAAAAAAGTGGAATTATAGAGCCAGCCCTGGTAGTCTGGTGGCTAAGATTTGGAGCTCTCACCGCTGCGGCCCGGGGTTCGTTTCCCGATGGTAGAACCACACCACCTGTCTGTTGGTTGTCATACTGTGGCAGTGGCTCACAGAGAGGACTAAAAACTAACAACTAGGATACACGACCATACACTGAAGCTTTAAAAAGAACAAAAGTAGAATTATAAACGGAAAGACTCTTGTCACTGGAACTTCCATTCATTATCCATAAAGGAAATCTCTGCCACCTTAAATCAAAATCCTCTGGTAATTTCATGGGTATTAAAATCAAACCAGGAAAATCCGAATTCAAATGTATTTGATTAAAAAACTCACATTTCTCTTAACTTTTTTTATCAGATGCTATAATAATGTAAAAAGAGGCTTCAATTCTAAACGCAGCAATACAGGAATGCAATCTAGAGGATGTTCTATCCCCGCCATAATATGAATTCCCAAAAGATCTAATATTTCACCCTAATTCATTTAGAAGAATGCATCCTCTTCTCATAGCTTTATGCACGAAAGCCATGAGAAACGTATGCTAAGACGACCGAAGGATGTGCCCACTGAGCAAACAACGGTACCTGACGGCTCTTCCATGTGTGTGGTTGCCTTGTGTGTATTTAGAAAGGTCACCAAGATGACCCAACATTTACAATGAGTGAAGAGTGGCAGAGGACCCAGCTCCCCACAACACAATGCTCCCTTAGAGAAGTGAAAATGGCATCAGAATCTTCATTCCAGAGTCTTCGGTGTCAGAATGCATAAATGTAAACTTACACCTGTCCATATGTGATCAATTAAAAAATTCTTAAGCTGCAATAAATTAATTTATGCTTTTTTAGATAAATTACATGTTAAAATTACTTGGGAGTTTTAAAATATAATATTTTGAATTTGTATACTTGTAGCTTGTTATGCTTATAAATTTATAAATGTTTTAATATCTCTTTAACATTAACCAATATTTTTTAAAGCTTCAACACTTTTAACCAGTTTGAGCCTCTATCTTCTGATATTCCTGAGAGCTTACTCCTCATTGGTAAAATGAGGTGCCTCATATTTAACAGGCTAATCCAAGTACATACTCTACCTAGTCCATTGGGTTGTTCTGAGGGTCAAATAAAATGAAGTATGTAAAAGCCATGGAATGCCAGAGGGTGAACATGGTCTGCGTTGTGCTATAGACAACTTCTGGTGGTAGTGTTCTCTGGCAGGTCACAAAGTCTGGCAATCTAAACCTCTTGTCGAACAATTGCTTAAACTTCTAAAAGAAAAAAATCTATGTGCATTTTGTTGTTATCATCTCCTACAGAAAAATAAAAAGCGAGCTGAGTACACACTTCTTTTTCCTATTATTGTATGAAGGTTTGTTTTTTAAGAAATCAGTTGCTTTGATCTTAGGAGAGGAATTCCTTTTTGCTTGAAGTCCTACAGATTTCTGATGAGATCAAATAAATGCAATTTAAATACTAAACTTGCATTAAATATCAGTTTAAAAATCTCCTCTCCTACCTCTGTTAACAAACCGGTTTGGGCTATAGGAGGCAAAAAAAATTATCTCTAACTTATAAGGCTTACTTACTAATCTTGAATCAATGTTGGAAAAAATAATTGACTCCATGGAAAGGCCCTTTCCAAACAAAGCTGGCTTAAAAATTGCCTTGAAGTCAGAAACTGGAGCAACCGCTTATGACTAGTGCAATGGAAGATAGAGATTCGAAATGTGGTTTAGCACAACAGACTGATTCTCATTTGAGATAAGCGCCCCTACATTCCTAGACCGAGTGCTCACACAACTAGTAAGCAAACCAATTGAGGAAGTTCCTCCTGGTCTAAACTGCCTACACCTGTCCTGCCCTCCTGCAGTGCCTCCATCCTTCGGTGAGCAGGTCAAACACCTGGGGACCAAAGGAAGGTCACCTCTTAGATTCTCTCATAGCTCCCTAGACTTCAGGATTACGTCTGTGTGACTTTTGTTATCAACGTCGTGACCCTGCTGGAGTGTGAGCTTCATGAGCAGGGACTATGTCTGCTTTCACACTCCTTGGCACATCACAGGTGCGCAAGGAACAGAGTCGGACCTAAGGTGAGGTGAGTGAGGCACTAAGGGCATGCGAAAGAAGTTCAGTAATCAAGTCAAGTAGGATTTGAATGCAATATTTTAGAAAATAAAGATCAATGAAAAAAAAACCCCATGATAAATAAAATACCAACATTTTGAATAAAGACAGGATCAATATTAGAGATTTTTCCTTCTGCCTCAGGCTCCGGTATGGCTCAGCATGGCATTGCCAATAAATACTTGTTCTCACATTTCCATTTGAGTATCGGAAGTTTCCTTAAAGCCATGTAATGGGCAGCACCAAAATAAACAAACAAACCACAAAAACAGTTTCACTGAGAAATAAGGCAGAAAGCTTTCTGTTTATACCAAGATGCCCTCAGGGATGTGACTTTAGATATTTTCCCAGGTCGTGGAAGGAAAGTGATGAGGTTTCTGATTCATTAGCATGTAAGGGATGAGAAATAACTCTCAGGCATTAGTGACAATTTTATTCCTATCTATTCTTAGCCCTTCTTTCAGCCTGCTTTTCCAACATGAGCACACAATTGAAGCTCACAATCAAGTGTCTTTACCTGCTGAAGATGACAGGACGGAGGGGCTGGTGTTCCTTATCCTAAATGTACATTGTGACTAATTTTCCCAAAACAGAAACCGTTTCTTGGAATAGAACCAGGCATCTTTGGGTGAGTGAGTTAATTCTTGTGACATTAAAGGGGCTCTTATAAAAAGTCAGAGAGTTACAGCAGCTTTAAAAATGTCTTGCCAGCTCTTGAGACAGTTGGTTTCCAGAGGCTCCAACAGAAGCACTATGCTTCAAAGGGAATCCTCTTGTAATGATGGATTTATACGCCTGTCTTACCCCACTCTACACCCTGCCTCGATGTCAACTCCCTAAGGTCCTGTGTTCCACAGGAAGCTGGTGCCCTCCCTGCTCCTATTCGAAGCTAGTCTCCCACAGACTCAAGGCAAGTCTCACCATCTCAGACAGATCTTTGCTTTAGACACAATTATAAACACAGCTTCCTCTTTAAATAGCCCACCAACCTCCACACCTGTAGCTGCCACCATTCATCCTCAAATCCAAGTTAGTGGCACAGGATGCTGACTTGGTCTCTCCTCATGCAAGAGAGGAAGGGAAACAACTTACGGGAGAAATGCAGCAGTAGGATTAGCAGAATCAAGTGAGCGGAGATTAAAGGGTAGAGATTTCCAATCAGGAAGAGAAAGAGAAAGTCTTGCAAAATATGCTATAATTCTATCAATTCACTGGCTTCTCCCTCCCAAAGAAAGATGTCATACAACTATAGCAGGCGACTTTTGCTATAAAGTAATTTTCAGAAACTAGGTGAAATGGGTTGAGCATGACCCAAGCTATAAAATACCAATACTTAGATCATCTTTTTCTCATGACTTCTTCCTCACATATCTGCCTCTTCACTCTTAGTAGTATCTCTAAATGGAACAATGAGTTAGTGCCCCTTGGAATTCTGACACTGAAAGTCTAGATCAAAGGGCAGACATGACTTACAGCTGGGGTACAGAAAAGGCTGTAGAACTCAGTATCCCAGTCTCTACCATCTCGATGGCTTGTTTCATTTCCAGCTTCTTGTATAAAGAAACAATGCTTGATTTTGGCAGGTTCTTTCGGATTAGGATTTTCCGTAAATATCTGTGATCAAACTTCTTAAACCTAAAAATGAAAACCAACATGTTGGAAATCTTTAATCTCTGTGCATGTTACGTAAGTATGTATCGTGCTTAAACTACTACTTAACTTTATTCTGAAAAACATCAGGACAGTGCCTGGAATTCACAGATTTTGAATACATTTTTTAAAGAAATCATAGAATTCAGACATTTTTTAAAATAAAGAAAGAATGGCCTACTGGCCTGAATACATTGAAAATCAACTCAACAAAAGGAAGGACAAGCTGCAATCAGGGCAAAAAGTGTGCATACATGGGAGGCGAGGGAGGCCCAGCCCAGCTCAGCTCCAATTGTAAGAGAAGAATGAGGGGGTTGAGGCTTTTGAGCAAGTGTTCCCTTCTAACAGGTCATGACAGTGGCAGCTGCGCTTACAGTAATACTGGCCTATTCAACCAGAATCCAAGAAGTTTAAATGGCCCAGTAGTTACAGTAATTTCGCCCATTATGGTATAGATCATTTTAAATCCTGCCAATGAAGGAGGGTAGACCCACATATACCCTGACAGTCTGAATGATGGAGACTCTGAATAGGCTAGCCGCTGGTGGCCTCTGACTGTTGTAGCAAATCTCTGGCGGACCCATTAGACCGAGCTGCACATATGACTTTGGTGCCTTCAGAGTCGGCCGTTTGTTTGGAGTAGAATTTTTAACACTTCCAATCGTTTTACATTCAAAGAGTAATTTGTCAGCCTGCTTTATTTTCTGGAGGGGAACATAACTCCCTGGGCTGCTGGCTTATTATCTGGTGATTGATTTCCTGGTCTTTGAGGAGGACGGACACATCGTCAAGTCTCCTCCGGGTTTAGCAGGCTGCGATCCCTTGAGCCTTGTGCTCTGTGTTTGGCTCATACCAGGCCCACTCTTGATGCAACTCGCTCACTCCTTCAGCCTTCTAGTTTTCTGCTTTTCTTCATGAGAAGGCATGTTCCCATTTATTCCTTACTCCACTATAATCGGCTCCCCAACCATCAGGACTTCTCTGACACTCTTCACACTGAGTTCCCCCTGACCTTGTACTGTTCAACACCACTGGTTGCCATTGTCCTTGCCCTACAAGCCACTTGGCTTCTCCTGATGTGCCACTGGGTCACTTCCTCCATGCCCTCCACATCCTGATTCACACTTTCTTCCTTTCCAGCCTCCCTAACCACTTCTTCTGAGTCTCCCCTGCCCTTCCTCTTCCTTACCTGCCCCGTAAGAGTGGAAGCTTCTCAGAGTCCTGTCCTCATTCAGCATCCCCTCTTCACATCCTTGTAGTTACCTCACCCGTGCCCACGGCTTCATTTACCAAATACTCACTGACAGCCTTTGTCTCTAGCCATGGTCTTCCTTCTGAGCTTGAGACGAAATTCCAAAATGGGGCTGAGTATCGGTTTGAGACATCTTAAAGAGAATCTACTATTTAACTTAATATTCTTCTCCAGTCTACCACTCGCTAAATATTATTCCATAGTCTATCGTTCTGTAGGCAGTGCTGTCTCGCTAGGCTCCCTCTCTGGGATTCTGAGAGTCGTTCTTATTTTCCCTCTCCTCACCCTCCTCTCCCTGTGCCCATCACCAGTCACCACGTCTGCCTCAGAAATATTTCAGCACCCCTCCTGCTAGCCCCTTATCCCTACTGGTCTGAAAGCTCTGTGGTTCACTCAAAACAAAAGAGGTTTTAAAGTCAGTCCTGAAATCAAATCAAGGTTCCACTGCAGAATAGCTGAACTGACGTCTTGGAGTTGGTTTCCTCATCTTTAAAATGAGAATAACAGCAATAACACAGGACTGTTAAGGAGATCACGTAAGATAAAATATATGAAACAGCTTTCATAGTACCTGGAGCTTATTTTATGTTTACAAGATGATAGCTGTTTTTTAAAAAAATTTTACATGCATGTGAAAACCCTCTTACAGCCCTCCCTGACCACGTTCTCTCTTTCTAATCCAGTTTCCATATTGCTGTTGTAGTTTGCCTTCCAAAAGCCAAGTATGGTCATGCCACTCTTCTATTTAAAAGCCTTTCATATGAGTTTTAAAGGTCAAATAGAACTTTACAGTATTAATGGCTGTATAGAGCTCCTTAGCAGTGCATCATAAAAGCAGTGTCTGTCTTTCCAACCTCTTGTCTCACCCCATCAGTCTCTCTGACCGTATCTAAATTATGCTATGCTCTTTCGTGCCTTTGCGTATCAAAATACACTACTGCTACTGCTACACTTGGCATGCTTTCCATTCTTCTTTTCCTGGAGAACTCCTCATTTCTTTTCAAAACGCACTCCCATTTCTGTATTATGATAGATTTATGCATTTACCTCTGTTATAACATCTCCCATATTGGTCATAATTATTTGTTCAGGTTCTTTCATCCCCCAGGAGCCCTTCTACTATATCTTGAGGACCTTGAGTGCACTGAGTGTGTCACACTGCTCTTGATATCTGCCTTTGTGTCTAGAAAATTAGGCATAGATTTCACTAAATGGAAGAATATTAAATGATTTTCATTTGGGAAAATGATAGGATTCGGACTTCAAAAATGCCTGGCCTGAGTTCCAGATCGGTGGATGTTCACATAATTTAAATTCTACTTTAATGCAACGAGGACTGCGAAAACTATCCTTCTTTCTACCTCACAAAAAGAGGCCACTCAAGAGCTCTCAGTTCCCTTTTAGGTGGCACCACTCCACAACAGCCAGACTTTTTAAGATCTAGTCTCTCTTGGCATCACCAACATCAACACATTGGCAAGCCCTAAAGAGGAAACTTCTACCATTTGGTTAACTTAACTACTGCTAACTCCTAAATTCTCCAAACAGCTGTGTATAACTCCAAAACTCTCATCTTCCTCATCCTCAGTGATACTCTCCTCAGAGCCACATAATTAATATATGGCTATAGACTAAATGCAGGAAGAGAATGAGTTCTGAAATGAGTGATGTGGTAGAGGGACTTAGGCATTCTTATAGAATCACTATGTGGGAAGAACCCTTCAAGTTCTTCCATTGCAGCCTCCCCCACAATGGAGGAATCTCTTCCCCTGGATCCCTGATGAGTTACCAAACTCCCTTTGCAGCCTCATGAAGCCAGCCATGCCCGGGTTGAGCTCCTTTTATCATTGAGAAACTTGTCCTAGTTTTAAATTTAAATCTGACTTCTCTAATTTCCATCTATCAGTCGTACTAGTTTTCTCTAAAGCAACTTAGCGCAAGTCTACAGACTTCTCCACCAGACAGTTCTCCATTTTCCAGGCTAGGTGTTCCCAGGACTCCTACCTGCTTCTGGTATGGCATGGCTCCCAGGCCCTTTATCTTCCTGGTCCCCTTCCTCTGGCTTCTTTCTAGTTCTGTGCTCAGCTTCCAAGGTAACCTTTTGAAGTTCCCATTCCACAATATCCCTCCTAGGTAGTGAAACCCTCAGCCTCCTTACTTGTCTCTCACTTGATAGTGGCTCCATTGCCCACACACATCTTCAATTCCGGCCTTCAAGTGATCCATCAACTGCCAAACCAAACACGAGAAAATGATAGCTGGTGAAACGTTAACTTTAAAAGACACACCGGGAAAGCTAATACACTTTGGAAAACAAAGGCGCCTTTAATTTCCTGCAACATATCCTCTTTTCTATCACTCTGTTCATGTAACTGAAACTTACAATGCCTTTCAAAGGAATTCAACTTAGTTTCATGATTCAAAGACTCTGTAGATAAGTTCCTTAATAATGCTCATAACTTGCAATGGCAACAGGGTACCTGCCATTTGCTTTGCATAATATTTTTCTAGAATGATCTAGGAAATTGCTCAGTACTAAAATCACATGGATGTATAGCCTAATAATTAACTGTTACTTTTAATTTCATTGCAAAGAAAAGAAAATGTCAATATCCAATTTATACAGTTTCTGAAAATATAATTCCACAGATATTCTATTATAATAATAACATGTAACAACAAAATTTATCCACATGCCTCACTTTTTAGCTAATCATTTCCTCTCAGTATTTACATTTCACTATCCAAGCCAATTGTACAGCATTTGCTTTATCAAAATTCTTTACAAGAATTTAGGGAAAAAGTATAATCTCTTCAAAATTTATGATTAGTCTTCAAATTAAATTTGTAATCATTGAAGTTTATACTGGTTCTAAATTCTTTTTTCAAAATAGATTAAAATACTAAATTAATTCTGAAATAATTGATGCACTTTCTGCCAACAATTATAACTTTTTTAAGACAAAGAAAAATAAACAAGAAAGGCATGAAATATCTAAGTTCTATTGTTTTAAGTTTATTATCTAATTTCTCAAAATAATGAACAGGGGGATAAAGATATAGACAAAAACCTTAAATCAGGTTAAAGCATTACTCATTTTTAAAACACCCACTCCCTAACCTCATCTGTTGAGTACTTTCAAATGGTCTTGAAAAATTTTGGTCTGGGTTTCCTACAATTTAAATTACTTTATTTCCTCAAGTGAGTTGGGCCATGAAATTCAGGTCTGATTTTGAAAGACTTCATCAATTCCCCCAGCATTAGAATCATGAATCTCAGGTATGAAAGAAACTTAAAAATTGTCTGGGCCAGTCACGCTCTCAAAGTTTGAATCTTCTGTATAGCAACTATGCCAACTGTTCCCAATCATTGCTTGCACACGCCCATTTCACCTTTGGGCGTGCCATACAAGAGACAATGATCAGAATGCTCTTCACTGACTGAGCTGAAGGAATTCTCTCTCCCTACACCGCCCATACATTAGTTCTCATTTTTATCACCCGGAATCACACAGAATGGTATTCCTTCAATACTGTGTTGAACTTAAACAAACAGGTAGAAACCATACTCAGCTTCATTTCATCTTTGCCAAAGTTGGATGTTTTCACCACCAGGCAGAAGTAGGAGAAGCCTTTACGACTTCCTAATTAAAAGTTCAGAAAGTGCAGAGAATCTTTCATTCCATTGTAAGAATGATTTTAGAAGCAAGTAGGGCAAATCTGAAGATTAGTCACTGTGAAGCTTTTTGAAGCATCAACTTGGCTAGGCTGGTCCTCAGTTATTGTTAACACTAATCTAGATTCTGCTGTGAAGATATCTTGTGTAAGATTAAAATCCATAATCAGTTCTTTTTAAGTAAGGGAGATGGTCCTAGATCATCTGAGTGGGCCTGATTTGATCAATTGAAAAGCCTGAAGAGCAGAGCTGAAGCTTCCCTGATGAAGAAGAAAATTCCATTGATCAATGGAACAGAACTGAGAGCCCAGATATAAACCCACACGTCTATGGACAACTAATCTTTGACAAAGGAGCCAAGAACACACAATGGAGAGAGCAAATGTCTCCAATAATGGGAAAACTGAACAACCACATGCAAAAGAATGGAAGTAGACCACTATCTTACACCACACGCAAAAATTAACTCAAAACGGATTAAAGACTGGAATATAACACCTGAAATCATAAAACTCTTAGAAGAAAATATAGGTAGTATACCATTTGGCATCAGTCTTAGCAGTGTCTTCCCTCGAATATCATGTCTACTCAGGCAAGGGAAACAAAAGAAAAATAAACAAATGGGACTAGATCAGATTAAAAAGCTTCCGCAAAGCAAAGGAAACCATCAACAAAATGAAAAGACAACCTGCCAACTGGGAGAAAATATTTGTAAATCAAATATCTGAGAAGGGGTTAATTTCCAAAATATTTAAAGAACTCATGCAATTCAACAACCAAAGAATGAATAACCTGATCAAAAAATGGGCAGAGGATATGAACAGACATTTTTCCAAAGAAGATATACAGATGGCCAACAGGCACATGAAAAGATGTTCAATATCACTAATTTCGAGGGAAATGCAAATCAAAACTACAATAAGATATCACCTCACACCCGTCAGAATGACTATAATTCACAACACAAGAAATAACCAGTGTTAGAGAGGATGTGGAGAAAACGGAACCCTCATACACTACTGGTGGGAATGCAAACTGGTCTAGCCACTATGGAAAATAGTATAGATACGTCTCAAAAAACTAAAAATAGAAATGCTATATGATCCAGCTATCCCACTACTGGTTATTTTATCCAAAGAATATGAAAACAAAAATTCAAAAATACTTATGCACCCCTATGTTCACTGTAGCCTTGTTCACAATAGCCAAGACATGGGGGCAACCCAAGTGCCCAACATATGAATGGATAAAGAAGATATGGTATATATATACACAATGGAATACTACTCAGTCACAAAAAAGACAAAATCATGCCATTTGTGACAACATGGATGGACCTTGAGGGTATTATGCTAAGTGAAACAAGTCAGACAAAGAAATACGGTATGAGTCATTCATATATGGAAGATAAACACATAGATAAGGAGAACAGATTAGTGGTTACCAGAGGAAAAGGAGGTGGGGGGAGGGTGAAAGGGGTAAAAGGGTACATGTGTATGGGGACAGATAAAAACTAGACTATTGGTGGTGAGCACAATGCAATCCACACTGAAACTGAAACAAAGTACACCTGAAATTTACACAATCTTAAAAGCCAATATGACCTCAATAAAATAAAATAAAAAGTGAATAAAGTTAAATAAAAGAAGAAGAAAATTCCATGTGTGCACAGCAGCTGTAGCTCATGCCCAAGAAGTCCTGTTCTACAGATTTTGCATTGCTTAGCCAGGCCCCTCACTGGTAAACCGATTCCTCTCAACCAAGCTCTGAGCATACATCTCCTACTGGTTCTGCTTCCGTGGAACCCTGACAGAAGTACTGCCAGCTCGGACTGAAAGGGAAAGAGAAGACAAAACGAAAGAAGGCTGTTGGACCCCCCCAAATTCTACAGGCAAGAAACAGGCTGATCGAAATTAAGGGGCTGCAAACACTTGCCACCTTTCATGAGAAAGGAAGTATGACTCAGAGGGTGGAGTTGAGAACCCAGAGGGTGGAGCAAAAGATCACAGAAGACTATTCCTAGGCCTTGAAACCAAATAGAGCTTTCCCAGGTGGACTTAGAAATTTGCTTGGGATAGATGACTCCCATTTTTCCTCCCATTTCCCCCCCTTTTTGAAAGGGAATAGCTATACCTGTTATCCTATGACTGCCCTGCCAGTGTATTTGGGGAGCAGACAACTTGTTTCTTGAGTGTCACAGGTTCAGAACCAGAGAGGAGCTGAGCCTCAGAAGGGGTTATATCCAGAGCCTCACCCGTCCCTAATTTAGACGATTGAGATGATGAGATTTGGGACTTTTGAGTTGAAAAGATTTAGATGAGATTTTATTCTTTGAGTTGATACTATAAGGGATTGAGACTTTGGGCATGTTGGGGTAGAGTTAATGTATTTTTCATGTGGAAAAGACATGAATGCTTGAGAGGCAGAGAGAAGACTGTGATAGACAGAATAACGGTCCCCAAAGATGTCTATGTGCTAATCCCCAGAACCCGTGAGTATGTTAGTTTACGTGCAAAGAAGAATTGAGATAACAAATGGACTTAAGGGTGCTAGTCAACTGACCTTAAGATAGAGTATCCTAGGTTATCCACATGGGCCCAGTATAATCATAAAA